>NC_012874.2:20895002-21195002 GCF_000003195.3 Sorghum bicolor
GATCTGGTTGATTTTATTGATCTTGTTGCTATCACATTTCTAATTTTCTACTTAAATCAAATCATCTTCTCTTGGATACAAGGCATTCTCTCATTGTCTCTGGCAGCGGCGGCGATCTTTGCTTCTCTGCACTTGTTGTCGACGGTCACATGGAATTAAAAAGAGTATTTCTAGATATGTTTCAAAGAAGTGTATGTTTAGATACTAAAAAATGTTAGATACTTTTTGAAAGAAGAGTATGTTTAGATACTTTATCACAGAAGAATATCATCGATACTCTTTTTATAAATTATAAGGTGTTATTCAATACTTTCTTGAATATGGTTGTATCACTGAATATATTTTTAGATTATAGTAGTGGCAATACATTGTTCTATATTATTTTTAACAAAGTTTGTTCTATATTTTCTCGGTACAAATATATTTCATACTACTACTACAGTATTATAATTTTTTTCTCAGAGTACTCGGCGATGATGTATGTTTGTATACATACTCTCGGCGATGATGTATGTATGTATACATACTCCCAAATAATTAAACAATTTTCAATGTATATATATATATATACTTTTGTTGCCGATAGGCCAGAACTGCTAACGAGGTGGACGCCGGACGTCATCGGCCCGTTTGCGTGTATACACCCGATAGGCCAGAATCGCTAACGCGAGGTGAACGCCGGCCGTCATCGGCCCGTTTTATATATATATATATATATATATATATATATATATATGGTAAATTTTTTCTACTCCCTGGGAGTAGTTACTCCCTACTCTAAACCAAGTACATGAGTGCCGCACTCCCTTACCGGGTCAACAAACGAGTAGATCCGATAGAGGATATACCGTTCGATTTTTATGCCGATAGGCTGTATCCACATCTAGATATTTCAAGCGAGCAGTGCCGGACCCTCTCCACGTGCAATCGCCCGTGACCCCACGACCTTCCCTCATCTCCACTCCGATGGTGGCGGCGCCCCATCCCGTCCTCGACTCCATCGGTGACGGTGCCCAGCCAACATCGAGCGACGCTCGCCTTCCTCGACTCTATCAGCGACGGTGCCGAGCCAGCATCAGCAGGGCCCCTCCGTGCCCCCTTCTCATCGGCGCATGGTCATCCCATCGATCAATCCGTAGGCAAATGTCTTGCTTATCCGTTTTGCTTCTTTCCTGATCAAGAGCACCTAGCCCCACGTCTGTGTTGCTCACCTGTGTTGCGTGTTTCCATCTCAATTCACTAATCCATCTTGTTGTGATCGATTTGTTAATTCCAATTTAATATCCTTGCATATTGCAGATCCGAATAGGAGGCTTATCATTGCAGATCTGGTTGATTTTATTGATCTTGTTGCTATCACATTTCTAATTTTCTACTTAAATCAAATCATCTTCTCTTGGATACAAGGCATTCTCTCATTGTCTCTGGCAGCGGCAGCGATCTTTGCTTCTCTGCACTTGTTGTCGACGGTCACATGGAATTAAAAAGAGTATTTCTAGATATGTTTCAAAGAAGTGTATGTTTAGATACTAAAAAATGTTAGATACTTTTTGAAAGAAGAGTATGTTTAGATACTTTATCACAGAAGAATATCATCGATACTCTTTTTATAAATTATAAGGTGTTATTCAATACTTTCTTGAATATGGTTGTATCACTGAATATATTTTTAGATTATAGTAGTGGCAATACATTGTTCTATATTATTTTTAACAAAGTTTGTTCTATATTTTCTCGGTACAAATATATTTCATACTACTACTACAGTATTATAATTTTTTTCTCAGAGTACTCGGCGATGATGTATGTTTGTATACATACTCTCGGCGATGATGTATGTATGTATACATACTCCCAAATAATTAAACAATTTTCAATGTATATATATATATATATACTTTTGTTGCCGATAGGCCAGAACTGCTAACGAGGTGGACGCCGGACGTCATCGGCCCGTTTGCGTGTATACACCCGATAGGCCAGAATCGCTAACGCGAGGTGAACGCCGGCCGTCATCGGCCCGTTTGCGTGTAACTACACGTAGAAGTGTATATATATATATATATATATATATATATATATATATATATATATATATATATATATATATATATGGTAAATTTTTTCTACTCCGTGGGAGTAGTTACTCCCTACTCTAAACCAAGTACATGAGTGCCGCACTCCCTTACCGGGTCAACAAACGAGTAGATCCGATAGAGGATATACCGTTCGATTTTTATGCCGATAGGCTGTATCCACATCTAGATATTTCAAGCGAGCAGTGCCGGACCCTCTCCACGTGCAATCGCCCGTGACCCCACGACCTTCCCTCATCTCCACTCCGATGGTGGCGGCGCCCCATCCCGTCCTCGACTCCATCGGTGACGGTGCCCAGCCAACATCGAGCGACGCTCGCCTTCCTCGACTCTATCAGCGACGGTGCCGAGCCAGCATCAGCAGGGCCCCTCCGTGCCCCCTTCTCATCGGCGCATGGTCATCCCATCGATCAATCCGTAGGCAAATGTCTTGCTTATCCGTTTTGCTTCTTTCCTGATCAAGAGCACCTAGCCCCACGTCTGTGTTGCTCACCTGTGTTGCGTGTTTCCATCTCAATTCACTAATCCATCTTGTTGTGATCGATTTGTTAATTCCAATTTAATATCCTTGCATATTGCAGATCCGAATAGGAGGCTTATCATTGCAGATCTGGTTGATTTTATTGATCTTGTTGCTATCACATTTCTAATTTTCTACTTAAATCAAATCATCTTCTCTTGGATACAAGGCATTCTCTCATTGTCTCTGGCAGCGGCGGCGATCTTTGCTTCTCTGCACTTGTTGTCGACGGTCACATGGAATTAAAAAGAGTATTTCTAGATATGTTTCAAAGAAGTGTATGTTTAGATACTAAAAAATGTTAGATACTTTTTGAAAGAAGAGTATGTTTAGATACTTTATCACAGAAGAATATCATCGATACTCTTTTTATAAATTATAAGGTGTTATTCAATACTTTCTTGAATATGGTTGTATCACTGAATATATTTTTAGATTATAGTAGTGGCAATACATTGTTCTATATTATTTTTAACAAAGTTTGTTCTATATTTTCTCGGTACAAATATATTTCATACTACTACTACAGTATTATAATTTTTTTCTCAGAGTACTCGGCGATGATGTATGTTTGTATACATACTCTCGGCGATGATGTATGTATGTATACATACTCCCAAATAATTAAACAATTTTCAATGTATATATATATATACTTTTGTTGGGTACCATAAAAAGGATACCCAAATCAGAGCAATAAAAAACGCAAAAAACAAAGCATACTAACCACAATCACCGGGGCACGGCCCCCAGCTTATTTGACCCCTCAGGGCCTCGGACGCAAGTTCCGACTCGCCCGACCCCTTAGGGCCTCGGACGCAAGTTCCGACTCGCCCGACCCCTCAGGGCCTCAGACGCAAGTTCCGACTCGCCCGACCCCTCAGGGTCTCGGACGCAAGTTGACGCAAGTTCCGTCTCGCCCGATCCCTTCTGGGCTCAGGCGCCGGACCCCGCTCCACCAGGTCAACAAGACTTCCACCATACGGCGCCCGTACCCACGAAGTGACAAGCGCGATGACTCCCATACCGCAGCAGGGCAGGGTGCCGACTGTTCCAACCACCCTGGTCACTGTGGCCTTACCTCTTTCACTATGCAACCTTACCTCTTTCACTGTGGCGTACTGCCTCACAGTAAAAAAGGGGATGGGGAAGGTCAACCAGCGTCACTGTCTGCTGTCTTCTCCCACTATTAACAGGACGATCAGCAGTATCACCGATCCGACCCCCCTGACTCTTACAGGGCTCGGTAACCCTCTACAGGAGCAGCCATGCTGTCAACCATCCCTCAAGGACGAGATGGACCAGCTTCAACAGGGTCAGGACTGTGGCTTCACCATTCAACAGAAGAAATCTACTCATGTAAATACCTGTCTTCCCTTGAGGCTAGAAAAGGGGAGCCAGGGCTCACAACTAAGGACAGGTTCAGAAGGCTAACACACACGACCGCCACACTCTTTCACAGAGCAGCGATCAGCACTCTGTCCACCACTAAGCCGAGACCTGGGACTTAGCCCTCTCTCGCAACCTACTTGTACCCCCTACTACAAGCACCTTTGGGTGCAAGGTTATACAGAATCCCCAATCACACTGGACGTAGGGCATTCTTGGCCCGAACCAGTATAAACCCTCTGTGTCTCACTTGCATCACCATCCAAGCTTGGGTAGTCACGCAGACTTACACTCGTTAGTGCTTAGACCACGAGTCTAGACGCCGACAGTTGGCGCGCCAGGTAGAGGCCTTCTGCGTGACGCTCGCCTGTCCCTACTGGGAAGGCTTGGATGGTAGACGGATTTCACCCGCTCCGCCGCGGCACCATCATGACGTTTGGGAGTTTGGAGTTCATGTCTCTCGGTTCCGGCTACGACATGGTCCTCCTCCCGCCACGTGGTGAAGTCGAGCCTAGTCCCGAGCCGATCCCACCACGGTCAGTGCGTGGGAGCCGTTCGGGACACCGTGCGGGGGGCACCCGGCGGGGGCGTCAGAGATCCAGGATCTCCGATCCTACCACTGAGGCCAGGACCTGTCCGGCCCTCCCCCCGCATATTCCTCATCAGGTCGCCCGTTCCTCCGGCCCGACGGGCGCTAGAGGAAGGACTCGCGGGGCATCAAGCTCCGCTCCCAGGACCAATAGAGGATCATCGCGGCCTCCCGTCCTGCCCCGGTCAAAGGGGAAGGCACGGCCCGCGCCCGTCCCCCGCAAGGGGGACAAAGGGGCCTCAACATTCCGCCCTCCGCCGCCTGTGGATAGAGGGCAAATAGCGGCACCACCCGAGTTTCCTTTTGGGCTCAGGAACACAGCCGCCACCTACGCCTCTACCGTGAGCACTTCGTTAAGTGCGTACATAGGCCTTCTAGGGCACCACTTGAGGTCTGCTCTGGACCTCATCTCCACGCCGCCCGTTTCGTCGCACCCAGAAGATCCCACCACAGGCGATGACGAGTGGACCGGCGCCGACTTTTCCGGGTATGGCGACCCGGAGACCTTCATGCGCTTCTTGGAGGCCAGCAACTACTGTCTCGACTACTCTGACTCCGACGACGGGAGCTATGACCCGTCGCGAGAATGTTTCAACCTGGAAGCAGCGGGGACGTCGCATAACGCCCAGGGGGGCGCAGGCCCTCTAGGCAGGGTAATGCAACCCGACCTCCCAACCCTACTCCCGGGACCGATCCTGGAGCCCGAGGGGCAGCATCAGCCCCCGTAGGAGGACACCGCCCTGACCTCGAGCAGCTCGATGAGCTGGAGGCCAGGCTCGAAGAAGAACGCACACGCCTCCGCCAACTCCCCAAAGCCCTGGTCCGAGACCCGACTGGCTGCGGAGACGGAGGCGAAGCTAGACGCCGCGCCCGAGACGTCAACCGTCGTATCGTCGAGGATACAGGGGGTGACGCCTCGGTCTTCAGCACGGCCAGCCAGAATGTGATGGCCGCTGCACTCCTCCTCAGGGCCATGCCCGAGCCGTCGACTCCTGAAGGAAGGAGTGTGCGCCAGGGACTACGTGGTCTCCTGGAGCAGGCTGTGGTACAAAACACGGAGAGTTCTGCATCACAATCCCATGGCTCGAGACGCCGAGAAGACCGACCCCCTCCTAACAAGGCACCAACGGTGCAGGGTCCGCCGCCCCCTAATCCGCAGGGGGGCAACAGGGCCCCATCAGTCCACGAACGCGTCGGGGCTGACGCAGACGTTCGGGCCACCCTCGAGGCCAGGCGGCGTGACAGGAACGAAGCCGAATCTCGACGCTATCGACCACGCCGAGGTGGAAGGTACGACCCCGATCACGACCGCAGCACGTCTCCAGAGCCTCCGGGTCCCCGCGTCTTCAGCGAGGCCATACGCAGGGCCAAGTTCCCGGCGCGATTCCGACAGCCCGCCAACCTCGCCAAGTACTCAGGGGAAACCAACCCTGAGCTCTGGTTGGCAGATTACCGCCTGGCGTGCCAGCTAGGTGGAGCGGACGACGACCTGCTCATCATCCGCAACCTCCCGCTGCATCTAGCCGATACGGCTAGGGCATGGCTCGAGCACCTCCCTGAGCGCATGATCCACGACTGGGCTGACTTGGTCAGGATCTTTGTCAGGAACTTCCAGGGCACGTACGTGCGCCCAGGGAACTCCTGGGACCTCAGGAGCTGCCGGCAGAAGCTCGATGAGTCTCTCCGAGACTTCATCAGGCGATTCTCCAAACAGTGCACTGAGCTCCCCAACATCACAGACTTCGATGTCATCGGAGCCTTCATTTCTGGCACCACTTGCAAAGAGCTTGTGCACGAGCTTGGACGCAAGACCCCCACGAGCACTAGCCAGCTGCTCGACATCGCCACCAACTTTGCCTCAGGCGAAGAGGCAGTTGGCGCCATTTTCTCCGACGGCGCACCCAAGGGGAAACAGAAGGCCGAGGCCACCGAGGCCTCGGGATCACGCGACCCCAAGAAGAAAAAGAAGGGACGCAAGGGGAGACAGGGTCAGCTGGACGACAACTTAGTCGCCGCCGCCGATCGCAAGAACCCCAAGCGGGCTCCTGCTGGCCCCGGTCTCTTCAACGAGATGTTGAAGAAACCGTGCCTCTATCACAGAGGACCAACCAAGCACACCCTTGAGGAACGCACTGTCCTCCGTCTGTACTACACCGACATCATCACCAAGGAAAGCGCTGAAGAGCCCCCCAAGGACGACGACCCTCAGGGGAAGGTTTTCCCAAAATCAAGAACTGTCTCTTGATCTTTGGGGGACGTGCGGCTCGCCTCACTGCGAGTCAGAGGAAGCGAGAACTCTGAGAGGTTTGCGCAGTCACTGCGGCCACGCCCTCGTACCTTAAGTGGTCCGAGAGCGCAATCACGTTCGACCGACAGGATCACCCGGATCGGATCCCCAACCCCGGGAGCTATCCTCTGATCGTCGACCCAATCATCACCGAGACCCGTCTCACCAAGGTACTGATGGACGGAGGCAGCGGCCTCAACATCCTTTATGCCGAGACTCTGGCCCTCATGGGGATCAGTAAGT
This sequence comes from Sorghum bicolor, assembly GCF_000003195.3. Classification (NCBI taxonomy): domain Eukaryota; kingdom Viridiplantae; phylum Streptophyta; class Magnoliopsida; order Poales; family Poaceae; genus Sorghum; species Sorghum bicolor. Next base: position 20,902,127 of record NC_012874.2, read on the forward strand.
CCCGGCTAAGGAACGACACAGCACCATTCCATGGAGTGGTGCCGGGACATCGTGCCCATCCTCTCGGACAGATCGATCTGTCCGTTTCCTTCGGAACCCCTGACAACTTCAGGCGGGAGGTCCTCACTTTTGATGTGGTTGGGTTCCCAGGGACCTACCACGCAATCCTGGGACGACCATGCTACGCCAAGTTCATGGCCGTCCCCAACTACACCTATCTCAAGCTCAAGATGCCGGGGCCAAAGGGCATCATCACCGTCAGCACGACCAGTCAGCACGCTTATCAGTGCGACGTCGAGTGCATTGAGCAAGCCGAGGCTCTAGCTGAGTCTCTGGCCATCCTTACCGGCCTCGGCGACTGCGACCAGGACGTACCCGACCCCAAGCGTCACGCCGGGAGCTTCGAGCCGGCGGAGGAAACCAAGCTAGTCTTCCTCGACCCCGGAACCTCTGAGGGCAGGGCGTTGAGTATTAGCTCCAGCCTCTACCCCAAATAGGAAGTGGTGCTCGTCGACTTTCTCCACGCAAACGCTGACATATTTACGTGGAGCCCCTCGGACTTGCCTGGCATACCGAGGGAAGTCGCCGAGCACTCCTTGGACATCCGAGCCGGCTCCAAGCCCGTGAAGCAACGCCTGCGTCGATTTGACGAGGAGAAGCGTCGGGCCATCGGGGAAGAGATCCACAAGCTGCTGGCGGCCGGATTCATCAAGGAGGTATTCCATCCTGAGTGGTTAGCTAATCCCGTACTAGTCAAAAAGAAAAATGGGAAGTGGAAGATGTGTGTAGACTATACTAGTTTAAATAAAGCATGTCCAAAAAACCCCTTTCCATTACCTCATATTGATCAGATAGTTGACTCCACCGTGGGATGCGAAATTTTATCTTCTTGATGCATATTCCGGTTACCACCAAATCAAGGTGAAAGAGTCCGACCGGCTCGCGACTTCTTTCATCACCCCTTTTGGAATGTATTGCTACATAACCATGCCTTTCGGCCTCAAGAACGCAGGGGCTACATATCAACGATGTATGCTCCAGGTCTTTGGGAACCTTATAGGCAAAACAGTGGAAGCTTACGTAGACGACATTGTCGTCAAGTCTAGGAAAGCAAGCGGCCTGGTTGCCGACCTAGAAGAAACGTTCCAATGCCTCAGGGCAAAGGGGATCAGGCTCAACCCCAAAAAATGTGTTTTTGGGGTCCCCCGAGGCATGCTCCTTGGGTTTATCGTGTCCGAGCGAGGGATCGAGGCCAATCCAGAAAAAGTTTCGGCCATCGCAAACATGGGCCAGATTCGCAACCTAAAGGGAGTACAGAGGGTCATGCGATGTCTAGCCTCCCTAAGCCATTTTATCTCTCGTCTCGGGGAAAAAGGGCTACCTCTGTATAGGTTATTAAGGAAATCCGAGCATTTTTCCTGGACCCCCGAGGCCCAGGAAGCCCTCGACAAGCTCAAGGTTCTTCTCACAAACCCTCCCGTCCTGGTGCCCCCCGCCGAGGGGGAACCACTTCTTCTCTATGTCGCAGCTACCGATCAGGTGGCCAGTGCGGCTGTCGTGGTCAAAAGGAAGGAAAAAGGGCACGCCCTGCCGGTCCAAAGACCGGTGTACTTCGTCAGCGAAGTACTATCCGACACAAAGACCCGATACCCCCAGATCCAAAAACTACTCTACGTTGTAGTTTTGACCCGGCGCAAGCTCCGCCATTACTTTGAGTCTCATCCAGTCTCGGTGATATCATCTTTCCCCCTGGGAGAAGTGATTTAGAACCGAGAAGCCAACGGAAGAATTGCTAAGTGGGCCATAGAGCTCATGGGTGATGGGATCACCTACGAGCCTTGGAAGGCCTTAAAATCCCAAGTCCTGGCGGATTTCCTGGCAGAATGGACCGGGACTCAGCTCCCCCCACCACAGATCTAGCACGAGTGCTGGACCTTGTACTTCGACGGGTCTTTGATGAAAACCGACGCCGGCGTAGGCCTCGTTTTTGTCTCACCCCTCGGGGTAAAGATGCGGTATACGATCCGACTCCATTTCACCGCCTCAAACAACACAGCCGAGTACGAGGCCCTCGTCAATGGTCTCCACATCGCAATCGAGCTCAGGATCAAACGGCTCGAAGTTCGAGGTGATTCTAGACTCATCATCGACCAAGTCATGAAGGAGTCTAGCTGCCACGATCCCAAAATGGACGCGTACTCCAAAGCGGTCCGACGACAGGAGGAAAAGTTCGACGACCTCGAACTCAACCACGTGTTAAGGAAATATAATGAGGCCGCCGACGCGCTTGCCAAGATGGCATCCGAGCGGGCCACAGTCCGCCCGGATGTTTTTGTCAGCGACCTCTACAAGCCTTCCGTCGACTACAAGGGCGATGGGGGGTCAGACGAACTCCCGAACGGACCAAGTTCCGACCCCAGGGATTCCGCCGCTCTAGAGCAGGAGGCCATGAACATCGAACCAGAACCACCTGCGTCTGACGACTTGCCTGACTGGCGCTACCCTTTGCTTCAACGCCTCGTCGACGGCACTTTGCCCCCAGACTTGGCTGAGGCAAGGCGCGTGGCACGTCGCGCCAAGACCTTTCTCCTCCTTGACGGGGAGATGTATAAGCGCAGCCCCTCGGGCGTCCTTATGCGTTGCATCCCACGACAGGAGGGAATCAAGCTCCTGCAGAACGTACACTCGGGGGCTTGTGGCCACCATGCCGCACCTCGGACGCTGGTAGGAAATGCCTTCCGACAAGGCTTCTACTGGCCCACAGCTGTGGCCGACGCCACTGAGATCGTGCGGACCTGTGAGGGATGCCAGTTTTACGCTCGGCAGATTCATCTCCCCACTCAGGCCCTGCAGACGATCCCCATCACCTGGCCTTTTGCCGTGAGGGGCCTCGACCTGGTCGGGCCTTTGCAAAAAGCGCCTGGGGGCTTCACCCACTTGCTTGTCGCAATCGACAAGTTCTCCAAGTGGATCTAAGTCCGACCCATCACAAGGATCAAGGCCGAACAAGCAGTGCTGTTCTTCACAGATATCATCCATCGATTTGGAGTACCAAACTCCATAATCACCGATAACGGCACACAGTTCACCGGACGAAACTTCCTGCAATTCTACGACAGACACCACATACGTGTGGACTGGGCAGCAGTGGCTCACCCCAAGACCAATGGTGAGGTGGAACGTGCCAATGGCATGATCCTCCAGGGTCTGAAGCCCAGGATCTTCAACCGTCTGAACAAATTTGGAAAAAGATGGCTCAAAGAGCTACCGGCCGTGGTCTGGAGTCTAAGAACCTCCCAAAGCCGAGCCACAGGATTATGCCGATGACAACTAATGGACAGTCACCAATGGAGAGTCTATGCCGATGACAACTAATCCACAGACTTCGGATGGGCAGATTAAACTTGCCACAGATCTGTTAGCATCGGCAATGACAGGGTTAACCCCTCCTCCCAACTGGTGGGGTTATGGCATGCCTCCAGAGTTAACGCTGGGTACATCGCAGACGACTGATATGAGAGGCAAGACTCCTATGGCATCGGCACCTCCCAATATGCCGATGAACCAGAGTCCCCAGTATACTACAACTACTACTGCAAGAACTCACACTGGGAATTCTCAAGCTCCAATGTTCCAGATGCCTAACGCATCGGCAGACTCGATGCTGATGCAACAGAGATCTATGGCTCAATCAGGGTATGTCAATTCAATGATGATGCCCAATTACCAGTCATCGGCAGGGCCTATGCCGATGAACGCTAATAATGGATGGCTTGGGCAGCAAGTCTTTCCGCAAACACCCCAACAGAGTCACCAGGCTACAGGGTTCCAGCAAGGACAGGTCTATCCCGGATTCCAGAATCAGGGGATCCCTAACCAGCCAATGAATCTCGGGCAGCAGCTCGTCGGACAGCAGACTGGTGGGCAACAGCTTGGTGGTCCACAGGTTGGAGGCCAGATGATCAACCCAATGTTCCGTGCAGATCGTGCACCGAACAGACACGTGGAGGCTCACCATCAGATGTCGGATCCGCAACCTCCTCATCGGCAGGAGGCCGACGCGTACTGGGCCGATAAGATTGCTAAAGTAATGAGAGACCAATTTGGGATAAAACCCAAAGTCAACACTTACTCTTATCGGACACCGTATCCTCCCGCATATGATTTGATCCCGCTTCCGCATCGGTACAAGGTGCCAGATTTTACTAAGTTTTCTGGGCAAGACGACACGTCAACCATGGAGCATGTCAACAGGTTCATCATTCAATGCGGGGAAGCCGGTAACAGGGACGAATTGAGAGTTCGTCTATTTTCATCATCATTGTCTGGATCGGCCTTTAGCTGGTTCATATCACTACCTCCTAACTCAGTGATCACTTGGGCCGATCTGGAGAAGCAATTCCACAAATACTTCTTTTCTGGGGTTCATGAGAAGAAGATCACCGATTTGGTCAAATTGAGACAACGCAGTGATGAATCGGTTGAAGGTTTTGTGCAGAGGATACGGGAAGTCAAAAATAAATGTTATAGTCTGGTTCTAGATGATCAGCAGCTAGCCGATTTGGCTTTTCAAGGTTTATTGCCACACATCAGGGATAAGTATGCCTCTCAGGAGTTTGAAAGCTTAAGTCATCTGGTGCAGAGGATCTCTGATCAAGACATCAAGACTTTCGAGCCCAAAAGAGCATGGAACAAGAAGGTATCATTTGTTGATGAAGCAACAAGCTCAGATTCTGATGATGAACCAGTCATCGGCTTGGCAGAATGGGTAAAGAACAAGAAGCCGATGTCTTGTCCTTTTGGGCAGAAGGAACCAGACAAATTCGCTTTTGACACCGCTAAGGCCGATAGGATATTTGATTTTCTACTTCAGGAAGGTCAGATCAAGCTGTCTCCTAATCACGTAATCCCATCGGCTGAGGAGTTGAAGAGGATGAAATATTGCAAGTGGCATAATGCAACTTCTCATGACACCAATGAGTGCAAAGTTTTCAGACAGCAGCTGCAATCGGCTATAGAGTCTGGGAGGATCAAGTTTGACAGTTCCAAGACCTAGAAGCCGATGAAGATAGACCAACATCCTTTCCCGACAAACATGTTGGATGCCAAGGGAAAGGCCAAGGTATTAACATCGGAAGCAGCCGAGAGAAGTGCATCGGTAGACCCTCAGCATCAAGTTACTACTGCCGATGCAAGAGGTAGGGGCTTGGTTCAGGAAGGAACCAGTTCAGGTAGGCCTCCTTGGTCTGGCATCGTTATAACTCATAGAAGACCTCGGGAAACTTGGCAGCAACGGGAAGATCGGTACCGGCGCCAGCAAGAAGATTATCGTCGGGAAGAGGAAAGACGCCGACATGAGTGGAATCGGCATAGGGATCACTGGAATTGCCCGTTCTTCATCCATTGCTGGGAAGAGAATATCAAGCTTCCTACTGTCAGAGATTGCCCTGAATGCAACGGTTACGATCGGTACGACAGGTCCGATCGCAACTATCGTGATAATGATCGGCGCTTCAATGGGCCGATTAGAGGGAGAGCATCCGTCCATGATCGGCTGGGGGGCAGACTCAGTGTACACGATAGGCTTGGTGATCATATCCAGTATTATCCCAAGAACCAGGAAGAACTTGAGGAGATGTCTAATGCACGAGTTCCCGACGAATTCATATTTTGCAGGGATGCCAATACGCATCGGATGGAGTCAAGGGCAAATCATCGCCCAGCAGCAAGGCAAAGACCGCTTCCTCCATGGTGTCCAGAGGGATTGACCAAGACACCGAAAAGGAGGTTGCAGCGCGAAAGGCGAGAAGGGCTAAGCAAGGGGGAGAACTCCGGTCAGTCTAAAGATCAGCAGCAATCAAATCACGAGGGGGAAGGTCCATCGGCAGATGTCAACATGGTCTTTATGTTGCCAATGGAGTTTCTTGCGCCATCTAGCGATGATGAGTTGGAATTTTCCGACCAAATAGCTCAATTGGCTCTGGATCCGATGACGGCTATTTTCGAGAAGCCTGCCGATGATGAAAGACAGCATCTCAAGGCTCTGTTTGTCAAGGGAAGGGTTGATGGGCAGCCGATGACTAAGATCTTAATTGATGGAGGAGCTGCTATCAATATCATGCCATATGCGGTGTATCGGAAGCTTGGAAAAGGAGATCAGGATTTGACCAAGACCGATATGATGCTTAAAGACTTTGAAGGAAACGTGTCTCCAGTCAAGGGGGCAATATGTGTAGAGCTGACCATCGGCAGCAAAACCTTGCCGACAACTTTCTTTGTGATCAACGGAAAAGGTGCTTACAACTTGCTATTAGGGAGAGATTGGATTCATGTCAATTGTTGCATCCCATCTACAATGCACCAATGTTTGGTCCAGTGGGTAGGTGACAAGATTGAAATTGTCCCAGAAGATTCTTCTTATGTCATTGCATCGGTAGAAGCAGACACCTATGAGAGGACTAGGTGTATTTCAGGAGAAGTTTGGGAGAAGGATTTTCTCAAAGTTGCCGATTACGAGATTCCACCGATCCAAGCAGTCGGTTCTGACGACAGTTTTTAATGGATAGGTTCGCCGATGATGGAAAGTTAGGCCAGGGATTCACATCGGCTGATGATTTGGTAGAAGTAGATATCGGTAGTGGTGATAAGCCTAGACCTACTTTTATTAGTGCTAAGTTGAATCCTGAATGTAAGCAGCAATTAACCAATTTGTTAAAAGAATATAAAGATTGCTTTGCTTGGGATTATACCGAGATGCCTGGTTTAGACCGATCAATTGTTGAGCATCGGTTGCCTATCAAGTCTGGATTTCGGCCACATCAGCAGCCAGCTCGCCGATGTAATCCTAATATTCTTCCTGACATCAAAGCCGAAATAACCAAACTTATTGAAGCTAAATTTATTCGGCAGTGTCGGTATGCCGAATGGATTTCCAATGTTGTTCCGGTCTACAAAAAGAATGGAAAACTTCGAGTCTGCATTGATTTCAGGAACCTTAACAAAGCTACGCCGATGGATGGATACCCAATGCCAGTTGCCGATCTGTTGGTTGAGGCTGCAGCCGGGCATCGGATTATTATCTTTATGGATGGTAATGCAGGATACAATCAAATATTCATGGCTGAAGAAGATATTCCAAAGACTGCGTTCAGATGCCCTGGTCATGTTGGATTGTTCGAGTGGATAGTTATGACTTTTGGCCTCAAGAATGCTGGTGCTACTTATCAGAGGGCCATGAATTTTATATTTCATGAGTTCATCGGCAAACTGGTAGAAATTTATATTGATGATGTGGTGGTCAAGTCCGGGGACTTCACAGAGCATCTTGTCGATCTACGAAAGGTATTGGAGTGCACAAGCAAGCACGGATTGAAGATGAATCCCAATAAGTGTGCATTTGGTGTATCGGCAGGGCAGTTTCTCGGTTTCATGGTGCATCAAAGGGGGATTGAAATTAGTCGAAGATCTATTGATGCCATCAATAAAATAGTAGCCCCTACCAACAAGACTGAGCTCCAGTCTTTGATCGGCAAGGTAAATTTTATCAGGAGATTTATATCTAATTTGTCTGGTAAAATTCGTGCTTTCAGTCCTCTTCTTAAGCTAAAAGTCGATCAAGAATTTATTTGGGGGAAAGAACAGCAGTTAGCTCTGGATGAAATCAAGGAGTATCTAGTAAATCCTCCAGTTCTAATTCCACCTCAGCAAGGAAAGCCCTTCAGATTGTATCTGTCTACCGATGGGATGGTTATCGGTTCAGCTTTGATTCAAGAATTTGAAGGGAAAGAGAGTGTAATTTATTACTTAAGCAGGAGGTTGATTGATGCTGAGACCAGGTATTCGGCCATTGAAAAACTATGCCTATGCTTATATTTTTCGTGTATCAAGTTAAGGCACTACTTGTTATCGGCCGAATGCACTGTTGTTTGCAAAGATGATGTGATCCGGTACATGCTATCTATGCCGATTATGAGTGGCAGGATCGGTAAATGGATTTTGGCGCTGTCGGAATTCGATCTGCGTTATGAATCGGCTAAGGCAGTTAAAGGGCAGATTATGGCCGATTTTGTGACTCAACATTGCGGTGCAGTGGAGGCTTTGGAAATTGTGCCCTGGACGCTTTTCTTTGATGGATCTACATGTGACCGGGGGGCAGGGATCGGCGTAGTATTAGTTTCCCCTAAGGGGAGGAAGTATGAATTTTCCTTGCCGATTGTTGCTACATCAACAAATAATCAGGCTGAGTATCAGGCTTTGATAAAAGGATTGGAGTTGTTAAGGGAAGTTCGTGCTGACGCTGTCGAAGTCTTCGGGGATTCTATGCTGGTTATAAATCAATTGGCCGGGAGCTATGAATGTCGAAGTGAAGCTCTCATAACTTATTATGAGAGGAGTATGCAACTATTAAAGGGATTCAAAGATTTCCGTTTAGAGCATGTTCCCCGATTGCATAATGAAGAGGCAAATCGGTTAGCTCAGCATGCCTCAGGATATCAGCCTGTAATTAATACAGTATCGGCAATCGATGCCGATGATTGGAGGAAAGAAATTATTGATTATTTGGAAGATCCATCTAAGAAAGTTGAAAGACGAGTTCAATTTCAAGCGACCAAGTATGTGCTCCTCGACAATGAATTATACTATCGAACTATTGATGGAATTCTTCTCCGATGCTTAGGTGATGATGAAGCTAGGAGTTTGGTGGGAGAAATTCATGAAGGGGTGTGTGGAGCGCATCAGTCAGCTTTTAAGATGAAGTGGATGATTAGGAGGAATGGATATTATTGGCCGACTATACTTAAGGATTGCTTTAAGTATTTCAAAGGGTGTCAAGGGTGTCAGAAGTTTGGTAACATTCAAAGGGCACCTGCGTCGGCTATGAATCCTATCATAAAGCCTTGGCCGTTCCGAGGATGGGCTATTGATCTGATCGGCCAGATTTATCCACCATCTAGCAAAGGGCATAAGTTTATTCTAGTTGCCACTGATTATTTCACTAAGTGGGTCGAGGTTATTCCTTTAAAGAAAGTCACATCGGCCAATATGATTGATTTTGTGAAGGAGCATATCATTTACCGATTTGGAATTCCTCAAACAATTACTACCGATCAGGGCACTATGTTTACATCAGGGGAGTTTGATGAATTTGCAATCGGTATGGGGATTAAAGTGTTGAATTCTTCTCCTTATTATGCTCAAGCCAATGGGCAGGCCGAGGCGTCTAACAAAGGAATTATCAAGCTTATCAAACGAAAGATTGAAGAAAATCCTAGGCGGTGGCATACATTATTAAATGAAGCGTTGTGGTCCTATCGGATGGCTTGTCATGGATCAACCAAGGTGTCACCCTATCAATTGGTATATGGACATGATGCAGTGTTACCTTGGGAGATTAAAGCTGGATCTAGGCGATTATCTTTTCAAGATCAATTAGCTGCCGATGATTATGCCACTTTGATGACCGATGAGTTAGATGATCTAGCGGGACATCGGTTAAAGGCTTTAATGAGTATAGAAGAAAATAAGAAGAGAGTTGCTAGATGGTATGACAAGAAAATAAAGGCTAAGGAGTTTGCCGATGGGGACTTGGTATGGAAATTAATTTTACCAATCGGGACTAAAAGTTTGAAGTTTGGAAAGTGGTCTCCTATTTGGGAAGGTCCTTATCGGATAAGTCGATCGGCTCCTGGAAATGCCTATATTCTAGAAACCCTCGAAGGAGTTGAATTTCCCAGAGCATTAAATGACAAATATTTAAAGAAGTACTACCCCAGCATATGGGTCGATGCATAAAAGTTTAAGTGCCGATAACACTCCTATCGGCTGGATTTAAATGTTTGGGGGCAGGACTTAATGTTTCAAAAGATGCCGATAACAGTTCTATCGGCTAGACTAAAAGCTAAAAGAGCAGGAAAACATAGATGTCTCGCTGATGAGAGCTTCATGTGTTCAGCAACGCCTGGATCGCTGATATGGCGCGTAGCCGGATTTGGTTGGCTGCTTCTATCTCCTTGATATCGTCATCGGCAGAGCCTTCTATCGGCTTCAGCTTCTTCTTCAATTGTAGTGCTTTACGACCATGGACGTTCCGCTCATGCTCAAGAAGTTTGATGGTCTCTGGCAGTTGACTCTCTTCCTGTTGGGCTTTGGGACAAGGCGTCCTCCACTTGTTTGACTTCTGCCAACAGGGATTCCCTTTTTGCCGATAAGTCAGATATCTTCTGCTTCAGCGTGTCTCCTGAAGATCTCAAGATGCCGATGTTCTTGTGCTTCTCATCAGTCAGGAGCTTCTCTTTCCTCATCTCTTCAAAGAGCTGAGTCTGAGCAGCTCTATCGGCAAGACGTCGAGAAGCCCTCTGGTACTGCAACTGACGACTCTCCAAATGTGCGGCTTGGAAGAGGATTTCTTCAACATCGGCTGGGATCTGGCCTCTGAGAGTCCTGAACAGAAACTTGGCTGGGTCGAAGTCATCGACCAGTTGTGCCGTGTCCTGATGAAGGAGGGCCGACAGTTCTTCCAGCTTGGCCCTGATCTCTGCCGATGTGATGCCAACTGTCTGGGAAGAGCTTGCTTCTTCACCTTCTTCTTCAGAGATGTCGATGGCGAAGGAGAAAAGGCTATCGAGAGAATCTTGTTCCTGGGAAGGAAAAACAAAGTAAGTTAGTTTATGCTCGGAGAATCGGCAAATAATACTGATGAAGGCTGAGCGACTTACTTGCTTCAAGGCTATTTCTTGCCTTTAACTGGAAGATGCCGGTGGGGCCACAGGTTGATCGGCCAGGGTTGCCGATGGGACAACATCGACTGAAAGGAAGACAGAAAGAGTTATGAGGCTGAATGAGAATAAGTTCATCGGTGGCAATATTGTAAAATATGTTACCCTAAGGAAGAACGATGCTTGTCTGAATTGGGGGAACTGCCGATGACGTGATTAAACCTGCCAGGCCAGTTGTTTGCTCACCTACAACAGTCGATGTACCTTCTGCTTGGGGTTCTTCTTGCTGGGGTTCGTCTGCTTCTGGTACTTCCTGCGGATGAGGGGGAGATGGTGCTTGTTGGATCTCTACATCTGGAGGGGAAGGAGAAGATTCCACCGGAATAGGAGATGCCGGAGGAGGAGGAGGAGTTGCCACTTTCTGGCGCTTTGTTCCAGCCCTGGTACTCTTGGCGCCCTTCCTCTTTGGCTGGCTGGACTGGGGGGCATCGGCACCTTGGCGTTTGGCTTTTGCCGATGCACTGGTTTGCTGCAGCAACAAAAAGGAGTTTATGAATACAAATGTAGCCGATATAAAGGTAATCAGTATAAATGAAAAAGGGTTGACGAATCGCCTTGAAAGCCTGTGCCAGAGTGGAAGCAGCTACCGTTGGTGGTGTCTGAGTTCTCTTGGTAGTGACTTTCTTAAGGCGCGCACCTCAATGAACAATGGTAGCCAGAGTGGGAGCATTGTGGCCGATTGAAGCAATTGGGCCTGGTGGAAACAGGTCAATCGGCTTACCACTTCTGCTAACCGATGGAGGGATGTTGTCAACCTGCAAAAGGGATACAAAGGTGAGTTACCGATGGAAATAAGATTGAAAAAATTGGAACACCGGTTTGAAATACTTACAGCGTCATCGGGGACTTTGTACTCGGGGTCGATCATGCCGCGGTACGAAAGGGCTGATTTACAGAATAGATGCTCCTTCCATTCTGCCCACCATAGCTTGTACGCCTGAGTAATGAAGGCGGCCGGAACCCACTCTGACAAATCTGCATCTGTATCGGCACTCGGTGGTAGTTGGGCTACTCGAATCCACTCAAGAAAGTTGGTGATGGGCTCCCTCGGTCTTATCACATCGGCATAACAGAGTGCAATCGACAACTGGCCGAAAGCTAATTGACGAGCTAATGTCGATGGGTTGTAAAATTCATAAGTCTGGGGAGAGGTTTTTGTGCTACCAAAGAAATTCACTGGTATGGCTCTAGGAGTCACAATTGCCATCATCACTTCGTTATCCCTGTCAAGAGCTTCATCAAATGGATTGAAAACCAGAGGGAGCATACTGTCTGGGTCATCATAGGCCAACTATGGTCGTTCATCTCTGGCCAAGCCCTCATACAAAGTCTGGAAGAATCGGCCGATCTGATCTGGATTACCCCCTGAACCAGGCAAGACTATGACGGCTTCGCCAAAGTTTAGGGGAGCGCGTGTTGCCGATTCTTCTTCACCCAACACATGATTTTCAGTTATATCTCTTGGGAAACGCTGTGTAAATAAGTTAAAGTTGAGGCGCTTGTGCAGATGCAGATTAAGCCACATATTGATAAACCACCAGGGGCCGCCTAAGTTGCCAGTAGACTGGCCGAGCAGGAGTTTCTTGGCCACCTGATGGAGGAGATGGTAAGCAGCGTCAAGCAAGTATCGGCCGAGAGGGAATCGGCCACCGTTAGCCAGTCTCTCTGCTGCCGATAGATAGACGGAAGTCGGTCCTGCCGATCGACCACAGAACACAAACTTGTCCAGCCACATGTTCAGAAAGGTGGTTTGTTCCTTTATACTGACAGGCCCCGTCCCACGATACTTCTGAATGTACCCTGACCAGCCACCGATGGAGCGAGTTTCCACTTTGGCACTAGGAGCGGTGTCAAAAAAGTGGGTGCTATCGGCAGAAGATATATCTAGACCGGTGAGCATGGCTACATCGACAAGAGTAGGCGAAGCAGGGCCGTGGCCAAAGACAAAAGCGTTGAGGGTGTCTGACCAAAAGTAAGATGCAGCTACCAACAGTGACTCATTCCTGTGCATATCGGCAATGGACAATCTAATGCATTGATCTAGCTTTCTCTCACCCCACTGGACTTCATTGGAGTTGCTGACCCTCAAGAACCAGTCTTTCCACCCTACAGTAGGGCTGGGCCAAGAACGGAAGGTGTCTTTCCACAGATCTAAAGAAAAATTTTCGGTTCTGAAAGGGATCCTGTTGGTTTCTGCGTGAATAAGATCGGTTGGATCTGGATCCCCTAGAGGGCCGAGGCATTGGAGGTGTGGTTGATCGGTAGGGATGACAATTTTGTTGGACAATTCCTGGTGGTTTTGGAAATAAAGAAAAAAAAATATTCAGTAAAATGGATTGCGGATGAACGGGGATGTGAGGAAAAGTACAGGAGATGGAATGAAGAACTGACCTCAGGAACGATGAAGCTAATGGCCATCTTGCGACGAGGAGGGTCTCTAAGGGCCCCGGGGTTGGTGAGGAAGAGTCTTTGTCAGAGGTCTTGGAGATTTTGAATGGCGCCGCCGCTAGGAAAGTAAAGTTGGGATGGCGGAATGATTTGATGGAGAAGGAGTACCCGAGAAGGAACTATTTATAGGACAAAATGGGCAAGGGCAAATCTGACTTATCTCCTTGCCGCATCCGAGAAATCCGAGGGTGCTCAGGTAGATATGGTAACTGTTCGCACGATAATCAAGGGATTGTGCAGGTGATTTGACGGGAAGCGGTCATTATCTGGAGATATTTTACTGTGCGGGATCTCCTGGTCGGTCCATCGGCAGTGTCCTGTAACGGTCATATTGCCGATGGGCGAGTAAAGTGAAGATAGCCGTTTGTACGAACGTCCTGTAACGGTAATATTGCCTATGTACGGTTGAGAAGGAAATGCCCGTTTAGGAAGTTGAGGATTTCGAGGAATATGCAGAAGAATAGGATCAGAGTTGATCAGATTGAGGTTATCGGTTACCAGATTAGGAGCATTAATTGTGGGAAAAGGCATCATTACTGCAGAGAATTTCGGAGCATTGATGATTTCATACTCCGAAATTGGGGGGCATGTGTTGACACCGTTTTTGGGCACGTGTCCAGACCGGCAGGATAAGACGGCAGTGTTTTGTTTACAGGATGAGTTGCCGATGAGGATGGTTGCCGATGAAGGAGAGGTTGAACGTGATTAAGTCTACAGGCGGTGATGTGTCTGTGCCGATGGCTATGATGGGGAAGTCTGCCGATGACTATGGCAAGGGAGTCTGCCGATGATACGAAGGGAGAGTTCGGAAGCCGCCGATAGTTTGTGGAAGAGTTTCAGTTTGTCACGGGGGATAGTTTTGTTATTTCCTTAATTATTTAAATCGTTTTGTATACGGATTCCGTGTAATTTGGAATTCGAATTCTAATCGTGTCTGGCTGTAGCTCTTTGAGCAGGGTATAAATATAGACCCTAGGACCTTGTAATGAGACATCTATCAATCAATCAAATACACGTTTTTACTCATATTTCAGCATATACTTTTTCGACGACTTCGTCATACTCTTTTTCTTTTTACTACGAGTTCTTAGGAATTCGTCGACTTAAGCTTGGCGTGTTCTCGAGTTCCGTGTGAGTACCTCTTAGCCGTGACATCCGGGCGCATCGCTGTTGTCAGGACTAAAGTATTCGAGTTATCACCTTTGCCGATAGTAAGGTCAAATCGGCTGGCACGCCTCAACGTTTGAATCGGGTATTAGCCCTTTGTGTTTGCAGATCAGCTTTTGCACCAACAACTCATATTAAGATACTCTAGATCTTACCACGTGAAAATTTTTCAAAAAAAATTATATTTTAAATATATTACTAAAATGTAAAATGTCACTACTATATTATATACAATAAGTATAACCATATACTCTATGTATGTATGCATACTTAATATATATATCACTCTAGATGGTCTAGTATGATCATATACTTTATCTATATACATTTCGTCCAGTCATATACACCTTAAATCTAGAGATATACTACACGCGCGTGTAAAAAAATTACTTATATATGCAGGCAGGGGGCCTGGCCTCGTCCACTCCAGTCGTGCATGACCTGGTCCGCTCCGCACCAGCCCGGCCGTTTTGAGCTCGCAGCCGGAGACGGAGCAGCAGGGCGGCGGGAGGAGCGAGGGAGGAAGGAAGGCAGGCTGCCGCGTCGGCGGTGTCCGCAGGTGAGCTAGCTAGCTAGCTCTTCTTCGCTCTCGCTCGCTTGCCTCTGGCTGGCGCGTCGCCTCTCTCGAGAATCGAGATCACCGGCTGCGGCTGGCGCCTTGCTGTGCAGCACTGCTGGGCCGCCGCCGCCGTGTGCGCTGGTGTGGTCATGGTCATGGCGCGAGAGGACAAGCGCGCGGGGTTCCAAGTTAAAGTTACCATTGGCTGGCCTCCTGCTACGTACTCCGATCCCGCCTGCAGGGGGGCGCGCCTGCGTGTGATCCGCTTTCGCCGCCCGCCCGGCCGTGTCTGTCTCTCGTTTTGCGTTTTGTCCTCTCCGGCTGTCTCGCGTGGCTTCGCTCGCTCGCTGCAAGGCCGCCGTGGAGTTGGAGCGCAGCGCACAACGACGCGACAACAACCCACCACCGATGCGATGAGAGGCGCGAGTCCCTGGGCGTGACGTCCTCACTCCTCGTCCGGGGGGTGTGCAGGTAGACGACAGCGGAGCACCAGCAGAACTACAGCAGGTGGCCCGACGACGCCATGCCGGAGAAGAAGACACAGGCCGCGTTCTGCGGCGAGGCGGTGATCGCCGACTTGGAGGCGCTGACGCGGGATGCCGCAGCCGTGCAGCGGGACACGCTGTGCCGGATCCTCGGTGACAACGCCAGCGCGCAGTACCTCCGGTGCCGTGGCCTCGACGGACGCACCGACGCCGCCAGCTTCAGGGCGTGCGTGCCGCTCGCCACGCACGCCGACATCGAGCCCTACATTGCGCGCATCGCCGACGGCGACACCTCCGCGCTGCTCACCGCCAAGCCCATCACATCCATGTCCCTCAGGTCGGTCGGTCGTCGTGTCGATAATGAGTCACCGTGACTGGCGACGGACGTCGTACCGCCGGCCCCCATCCCCATGGCCCCATGATGTCATGTCTTGCAGCTCCGGCACGACGCAGGGGAAGCGCAAGTACCTGCCCTTCAACCAGGTGCTCGTCAAGTCCACTACAAGAAATAAGGCTTTATATGACGGTTTACTGGTGACGTTCTAAGAAAACATCATAGAGTTTGATTGTTTGTGACGGTTTATTTCTGACGTGGTACATCTATGACGAATGATTTACTTATCGTCACTGTTAGACGTCATAGATCATATTCCTCTATAAATGATGCAAGATCTAGAGTACTATTGGATATCCAGCCCATGACCCAGTACCCCTCGCATATTTAAGCAGAACCAAAGACATAGGGTTTCTCTTTCACCCTCTCCCTCTCCTTCAGCCGAGAGCGGCGCGCACCCTCACCCTGTACCTTAGCCCAGCGAGCATCTCTCTCTCCCTCTCCCTCTCCAGCAGACCCTCTCCCTCTCATCCTCCTATCTCTGAGCGACGCGCACTCCTAGCGTCCGGCAGTGGTGCTCCCAGGCCTCGCTCCCTCTCCCTCCCCTCCGGTGTGGGCAATGGCAGGATCTGGTCTGGATGATGGCGATGGTGGCAGCGGGATCCCAGTCGCGACGCCCACTGGATCCTGGTGTGGGCGACGGTGGTGGCTGTGGTGGGATCCTGGCGTGGGCGACGTCGGCGGCAACAACGGCGATGGGTAACCCTAGTCCCCACAGTACTGAAACCTATCCTCCTGTACTGGTTCCTAGCAATCTTGTGATGCTCCTAACCCTAAGCACCACTCTCCCTCTGTAGGGATGAGATCTATGTGAATCCGCACCCTTCCTTCCTCGTGTTGTCTCTCCGTGTCAAGATTTGGTGACCTTGGATTTAATCTCGGCTCGAGCTGATGTGCAAGTGCCTGCTGCCTGGGATTTGGTTGGGGTACTGAGGCACAAGATGTGCTGCAGGGGGCAAGGGCAAGCCAGATCTATGACGGCCGGGGACAAGGTTTGGGTATTTGCAATTATTTGCAATTCTTGTGTGGTAGGTAATGCTAGCTCTGGTTAAAGAAGCCACAATGTGCACTTCAACATGCACAAAACTTCAAATGCCTGCACTAATATATTTTATTGTGACTTACTGCCTAGTGCCTAGTGCGAACGTGTGAATATGTAATCTATTTAAAAAGTGGAGTAGCGAAGAATGATTATGTATAAATTTCTTTGAACGACATAGATGAGGAATATAGAGGAACAATGACAATTATATATAATTGTGAAGCAAAAGCTTATATAATAATTGTTTGCTGCAGTTACAGGGTCAGCTTAAAAATCCAATTAGATGCTTTCATGTACAAGTAGGTGACTGAGCTTTCTTGTAATCAGTTTTCTTATGGCTTTGAATTGATGTGATACTGTACCAAGAATACTCTAGAATAAACACATGCATCTCAGGTTGATCTGAGCCTGCTATAGAATACATACATTACATCTGAGGAGATGTACTCTGTGATTTGTAGTCGTTGTGATGATGGGGGTGCTGGTGTTATGATCTGCAAACTTTCATTTTAGTACCTGATATCTCTCTCTAGCTCTGCGCTTCGATATAGTATGGTGCTCAATATGGTATCACTGTCTCGTTGTTTGGGTTGCAGAAGATTTTTGAGCTGCAGCAATTTACTATCTTCTTACATGTTTGCAGAGAGACTAAGCTGAGATGGCTATTGGTAACAATGAGTAGCAAGCACAACTAAGAAATGATAAGCTTATTGTAGTACTTGTCTGCAATGTTCCAAAATTTTCTTGTTTCAGAAACTACCTCATTATTTTCTAAGTTTCTGAGCTGGAACAAAAAAAATGAAATTAAGCTACATTGATTTCTTTGACATTTTAACATACCAAGGATGAGAACATATCCAGGCATCAGACACTGCAACCCTGTGTTACTCCAATTGTCAATTCTATAGGCTACCTGAGTTGAAATTTTTGCTAGATTAGTTACCTAAAATATATTGATTGTGCTCCATACTAACAAACAGGGGTCTCTTCTGAACATTGCAGGATAATAGTTCAAATATGGTGTAGCTACAACACATGCCGCTGATTGGGATTATTTCTCTCGTGCTCTTCAAATGCAAGCCCAATGAATTGTTAGCTGAGACCAACACTTGTGATCTCTAAATTGCGGCAAGAGGATCAAGGTGCTCATGGTGTCTACTTTCATTAGTTATGAAAGATTTAGTTGTCTGAGCAAATCATATGAGTTGTGTGTTGTACAAGCCAATATCTTAGTTTTGTAGGTATTTGAGTGTAGCTTGGTTGTTGCTTTGGTATTTCCTTTGGAAATTTGTATAAAATAAATGTTGATGGTTTCAATGAAAGTGATGGCCAATGTTCTGTGAATTGTGAGCTTTGTTCTAGTTTATGTTTCATGAGTGTCCTAATGTGTGACAAGGTTAATGTTGATTGTATCGTTAATGTTGTGATGATTTGGCACTAATTTGTGATGTTCTTTTCCGTCACTATTATTTGGATCCGGGCTTGGATATGGGCTGGTTATAGGAGATGGACAACTAATTCATGACGGATACAAATGTCAATCTGTGACACTCAATTCGGTTCAACAAATATATGACGCGGGATACATGACGTTTTTCGCGATCGTCATCAAGAGTTAACCGTGACGCATTTTCGCTTGTCTATGACCAAAATAAATCGTCATGTATAAGGGTATTTTTTGTAGTGGTCCACGATGCAGATATACCGGACTTCCTACGCCTTCAGGAACAGGTACACGCACACATTCACATCACATGCATGTCAAGTCATCATCTCATCGACGACCAGCTGGCTTATTGTTCTTGGATCCATGACAAAAACACAGGGCGTTCCCCGTGGAGGACGGCAAGGCGCTGCAGTTCATCTACGGCAGCCGGCAGTTCACCACCACGGGCGGGCTGACAGCCACGACGGCCACCACCAACGTGTACCGGAGCGAGGAGTTCATGCCCACCATGGTCGCCATCCAGTCGCAGGTGTGCAGCCCGGAGGCGGTCATCTTCGGCGCCGACTTCGCGCACTCGCTCTACTGCCACCTGCTGTACGCCGACGAGGTCCGCATCGTGTCCCGTGTCCGCCACCTTCGCGCACAGCCTCGTCCTCGCGTTGCAGACCTTGGAGCGCGTCTGGGAGGACCTGTGCGCCGACATCCGCGCGGGCACCCTCTCCGGCCGCCACGCGCGTCACGGCCCCCGCCGTCCGCCGGGCCGATCCCGGCGCTAGCCGACGAGGTGGCGCGCAGGTGCGCCGGGCTCAGCAACTGGTACGGCGTCATCCCGGCGCTGTTCCCCAACGCCAGGTACGTGCACGGCATCATGACGGGGTCCATGGAGCACTACGTCAAGAAGCTCCGCCACTACGCGCCGGCGGGCTGCCGCTCGTCGCCACCGAGTACGGGGTGTCCGAGGGATGGGTCGGCGCCAACGTCGAGCCCGAGACGCCGCCGGAGTCCGTCACCTTCACCGTCCTCCCCAACATCGCCTACTTCGAGTTCATCCCGCTCAAGGCCTGCCACGGTGGCGGTGCTGACGACGACACGTCCTACGCCGAGGCCGAGGCGCCGAGCCCGTGGGGCTCACCGAGGTCACCGTCGGCGAGCACTACGAGGTTGTCGTCACCACCTTCGCAGGTAACACTGCATTACACACACCCTATATCCTTTATATATAAGAATACATCTTCGAGTTCGCAGGATGGATTTTATTCCGGTTGGAAATTAAAAACCGTCAGGAAGGACTGAAAAACCGACGTTACACTACTACCTACCTTTCATCGATGTGCTAGAAGTCCAGCATTTTTGGCGCCCGGGACAAAAGAGATCTTTAGTCCGGTTGGGGACAAAAGAGATCTTTAGTCCCGGTTGGTGAAGCCAACCGGGACTAACGGTCTCTCCCCAACGGCTCCGGTGTCAGGCGCTGTCGGGGAGAGACCTTTAGTCCCGGTGTGTGTTACGAACCGGAACTGAAGACCTACCTTTAGCCCCGGTTTATGTCACTAACCAG
This sequence comes from Sorghum bicolor, assembly GCF_000003195.3. Lineage (NCBI taxonomy): Eukaryota > Viridiplantae > Streptophyta > Magnoliopsida > Poales > Poaceae > Sorghum > Sorghum bicolor. The sequence continues at coordinate 20,921,999 of NC_012874.2, forward strand.
GACTAAACCTTTTGTTGCGGTCTTTGGCACCAACCGGGGCTTAAGGTAGGTTTTTAGTCAACACCAACCGGGACTAAACCCTTCTCGCTATAAATTGAATCTCTCTCCTCCCTTCTTCCTCTCCCTGCTCGAGCCCGAGCTCCTTCGTTCTTGCTTGTTCTTCCATTGTTCTTCCTTATTATTGCTCTCATCTCCCGCGATCGATCTATTTCAACGCTTCTACGCCGTCGTCGATTTGTTTGAAAGGTTGCTAGCTTCATCCTCCTATGTTTCTCACCACCATATGTAATTTCATATTGGACATATGTCTATTTTGATTATTTCATGTTGCCATCTCTCCAATCATCGTCTTCTCATATTTGAATTTTTTTGAACGATGCTAAGTGTGTACCCGCTAAAAACTATTATACACAAATCATTACTACTATGTATACACAAATCATGTTAAGTTCTATTATAGATATTATAGGATATTTTCTACTTTAATATGTTCATGTTCTTATTTTAAAATATTAATAATATAATTTTTGTTGTAATTGTTAAATAAATTATTTTTCACTTTAAAAATTTTTGAAATTAATTTTCTTTACTGATAAAATTATAGCTTTTAATAGAAAAATTACAATTCCATGATAATGCAGATAATGGCACGCCATTGGATGTACAATGCTGATCGCCGCTCCAACGAGTTCATTGAGGGCGTGCGAGAATTCCGCAGAGTGGCGGAGCAAAATAAGCAGGATGGTTTTATGTGCTGCCCATATGCCGTTTGTAAGAATTTGAAGGAATTTTCAAACTCAAGAGAAATTCACTTGCACTTGTTCATGAATGGTTTCATGCCAAACTATATTTGTTGGACCAAACACGGAGAGTCCGGAGTTATGATGGAAGAAGGTGAAGAAGAGCAAGCGTACCCTGACGATGTTTTTGCTCAATACTGCGACTTCGCAGTAGAGGACGAAGGTGATGAAGACGGGGATGCAGGAAACAGTATCGTTGATGATGACGATGCTCTTGGTGATGTCATTCGCGACGTACAGAGATATTGCGAAAGTGCAAAGGAGAAGGCTAAATTTGACCAAATGCTAGAGGATCACAAGAAGCTACTCTACCTGTCGGCCGAAGAGGGACAGAAAAAGCTAGGAACGACACTGGAGTTGTTACAGTGGAAGGCAGAGAATGGTATTTCTGACAAGGCATTTGGAAAATTACTGAAGATCCAAAAAAAGATGCTTCCGAAGCCTAATGAGTTACCCACCACTACATACGAAGCAAAAAAGATCGTCTGCCCGTTGGGATTACAAATCGAGAAGATACATGCATGCCCTAATGACTGCATCCTGTACCGTGGTGAGCACGATAAATTAGATGAATGCCCTGTTTGCCATGCGTCACGGTACAAGATCTTGCGAGATGACCCTGGCGATGTTGAGGATGAAGAACGTCCGAGGAAGAGAATCCCTGCCAAGGTTATGTGGTATGCTCCAATAATTCCACGCCTAAAACGTTTGTTCAGAAATAAGGAGCATGCAGAGTTGTTGCGATGGCACAAAGAAGACCGTAAGGTGGACAACATGTTGAGACACCCTGCACATGGTTCTCAGTGGAGAGGAATCGATAGAGAATTCCTAAAATTTGCAGAGGACGCAAGAAACCTAAGGTTCGCATTGAGTACGGATGGATTTAATCCTTTTGGGGACCAGAGCTCTAGTCATAGCACTTGGCCCGTTACTCTATGTATCTACAATCTTCCTCCGTGGTTATGCATGAAGCGGAAGTTCATTATGATGCCGGTGCTCATCCAAGGTCCGAAGCAACCTGGCAACGACATCGATGTTTACATGAGGCCATTGGTTGAGGAACTCCAGCTTCTATGGAGCAAACCAGGTGTGCGTATGTGGGATGAGTACAAACAGGAAGCATTCGACCTACGAGCATTGTTGTTCGTGACAATCAATGATTGGCCAGCTCTAAGCAATCTTTCAGGACAGACAAACAAGGGATATAATGCTTGCACCTATTGCTTTGGTGACCTTCAAGCTATCTATTTGAAAAAATGCCGAAAGGTCGTGTACCTTGGCCATCGTCGATTTCTTGCTAAGAACCACCAGTTGAGAAAGAAAGGCAAACATTTTAAAGGTACGACAGAACACCGGTCCAAGCAAGGCAACCGAGATGGGGCAGAGGTATTCGAGATGGTCAAAGATTTGAAAGTAGTGTTTGGAAAGGGAGAAGGCAGCGAACCTGTTCCGAAAGACGCTTCAATTCGGGGCGTGCCCCAATGTGGAAGAAAAAGTCAATATTTTGGGAGCTACCATATTGGAAACACCTTGAGGTCCACCACTCCATCGACGTGATGCACCTGACGAAGAATCTTTGTGTCAATCTCCTAGGGTTTATGGGTGTGTTTGGAAAGCCTAAGGATACCCTTGAGGCTCGAGAGGACTTAAAGCGCATGAAACAACGAGACAACCTGCATCCAGAGCAGACAGATGATGGACACCAGTATTTAAGACCTGCTAGCTACACTCTTAGCAATGAGGAGAAGGAAATCATGTTTGAGTGCCTAAGCAGCATCAAGGTCCCATCTGGGTTCTCCTCCAACATAAAGCGTATAATAAATGTGCCAGAGAAAAAATTTGTCAACTGAAAATCGCACGACTGCCACGTGATTATGACACAACTGCTTCCGGTTGCCTTAAGAGGAATTCTACCTCCACATGTACGTCTGGCCACCATGAAGTTGTGTGCATTCCTCAATGCAATTTCTCAGAAGGCAATCAATCCTCTTGATCTAGCTAGTCTACAGAACGATGTGGTTCAATGTCTTGTCAGCTTTGAGTTGGTGTTTCCTCCATCTTTCTTTGATATCATGACACATCTCCTAGTTCATCTGGTCAAAGAGATTCATATTCTGGGTCCTGTCTTCCTACACAACATGTTTCCCTTAGAGAGATTTATGGGTGTACTGAAAAAATATGTTCACCAGCGGGGTCGGCCAGAAGGAAGCATCATCAAGGGATACGGGACAGAGGAGGTCATTGAGTTCTGTGTGGACTTTATTCCTGATCTTGACCCGATTGGTCTTCCTGAATCAGGGTATGAGGGGAGACTCGGTGGAAAGGGTACACTAGGAAAGAAAACATATATCAGCCAGGGTGATGATTTATTCAATAAAGCGCACTACACAGTCCTTCGAAACTCCATTGTGGTGGAACCCTATATTGAGGAACACATGGATTTTGTACGATCCGAGAATCCTGGAAAGAATGAGACTTGGGTTACGCGTCATCACATGGAAACATTCGGTGACTGGTTGCGAAAAAAATGCCAGGGTGATAAAGATATTGGAGATGAACTTTATTTGTTGGCTAGGCAACCAGCGTGGCACGTCCTCACGTACAAAGGGTACGAGATAAATGGAAATACATTTTACACCATATCACAAGATAAAAAGAGTACCAACCAAAACAGTGGTGTCCATGTGGATGCCACGGACACGAATGGGGACAAGCACGTATATTATGGTCGTATAGAGGAGATTTGGGAACTAGACTATGCACATAATTTTAAAGTCCCTTTATTCCGATGCCAATGGGTGAAGATGAAAGGAGGGGTATCAGTCGATAAGGAGTACGGAATGACAACAGTGGACCTCAACAATATTGGATATACAAACGATCCATTCGTCCTTGGTACTAAGGTGAATCAGGTGTTCTATGTGAAAGACATGTCTACAAAACCTAAGAGAGGGAAACAAGACGAGAAAAACACCAACGAGCCAAAGCGACACATCGTTCTTACAGGGAAAAGAAACATCGTGGGAATTGAAGACAAGTCAGACGTGTCAGAGGATTATGAAAAGGATGAATGGATCCCACCCTTCTGTGTGGCCAAAGAACCAAGCATCATGCTCGCTGCAGAGGACACTCCATGGTTACGGAATGATCATAACCAAGGGCATTATGTTAAGAAAAAGTTTACCACTGTGCTAGCTTGATAATGGTAGTGATTTGTACTTGAAATCTTGTGTAATATAATTGTAACATTATGTGTAATATAATTGTAACATCTTGATGTGGATTTTGAACTATTGGTATTCATGAGTTTGGTCAAACTTGGTCAAGTGACCCATCTGAGTACTTCAAATGGAAATCTTTTGAATACCAAGTTGTTAGAGCTCATCAATATCCAAATTTTTTATATAGACCATTTTTCCATTTGGGAAAGTTTATGTAAACAATACTCACCAAATCTTGAATCTCACACAAACTTTATGAAACTATACGTGGGAAGTGTGGATTTTGAACTACACTTTGCCAGCACTTTGTCAAATGCAAAAATGGTCTATATATGAAATGTAGATCTTGATGAGTGGAGCAATATTGGTATTCATGAGTTTTCCATTTGAGGCCATCCATGGTTGTGAAAATTAGCGTTTTGCTATGAATTCTTTCAAATTTCAAAATTGAGTGGTCTAAACTTTTTCAAATGAAAATGTGACCATTAGATAAAATGTAGGTCTTGATGAGTTGAACAAACTTTGTATTCATGAGTTTTCTATTTGAGGCCATCCAGGGCTCGGTCAAAGTGTGTGTTTGTGAAACCCACTATTTTGACTTTGGTCAAACTTGGTCAAATGACCCACCTGAGTACTTCAAATGGAAAAACTTTTGAATACCAAGTTGTTAGGTCTCATCAAGACCTACATTTTATATATGGATCATATTTTCATCCGGATAAATTTGATCGAGTCCGAGGCACATGTTTTCAAATTCGAAGACGGGCTTTGGTCAAACTTGGTCAAACGACAGAGAAAATGACTTGGAATGAAAATCTTTTGAATACCAAGTTGTTAGAGCTCATCAATATCCAAACTTTTTATATAGAACATTTTTCCATTTGGAAAAGTTTATGTAAACAATACTCACCAAATCTTGAATCTCACACAAACTTTATGAAACTATACGTGGGAAGTGTGGATTTTGAACTACACTTTGCCAGCACTTTGTCAAATGCAAAAATGGTCTATATATGAAATGTAGATCTTGATGAGTGGAGCAATATTGGTATTCATGAGTTTTCCATTTGAGGCTATCCATGGTTCTGAAAATTAGCGTTTCGCTATGAATTCTTTTAAATTTTAAAATTAAGTGGTCTAAACTTTTTCAAATGAAAATGTGACCATTAGAGAAAATGTAGGTCTTGATGAGTGGAACAAACTTTGTATTCATGAGTTTTCCATTTGAAGCCATCCAGGGTTCCAAAATACATCTTACAAGTTTTGAAAATTTAAATTTCAAATTTATACAATCAATGTCGCGCATTTGTATAATTATTACTAAAGAAACAAAAGTTTAACATCCAAATGACCCAAAACAAAGTATCTGTCTAAAGCCAACAATTTTTTAAAATTTAATTGGCCATTATATTTTTGCATTAACACAATATTCATTATGAATAACATTTATTTTGAATAATATGAAATATTTAAAAAGCAATTGTGTTAAGAATTTTTATACTCAAGAGTCAAGCAGAATAAAATTAATGTGTATTTTTTAACAATTTTATCAGATTTATTTAATTTATAATGCATTTAACAATGTAAAGAGGAAAAAAAGAAAAACCAAATTATGGCGCCTAAACTGGCGCCATAAATTGGTGAGAACCCTTTCGTCTTGGGCCGAGATAGCGCCCGGGACTAAAGGACCTTTAACCCCGGTTCCATCTAGGAACCGGGACTAAAGGTCTTGACCTTTAGTCCTGGTTCCTAGATGGAAGTCCTTTAGTCCCGGGCGCTAGCTCGGCCCGGGACTAAAGGTGCCCTGCCCTATAAAGGGCAGAGGCCTTCTTCCTCCTGCCCACTGCGCCCGCGTCCGTCGTCTTCCTCCTGCCCTAACCGCCGCGCGCGCGACCCCTCGTCTCCTTCGCCGCCGCTCCATCGTCGTTGCTCGAGCGCCGCCCCGAGGACGCCCCGCCGCCGTACGCCGCGCTCCCTCTCTCCTCTCTTTCTCTCGTTCTCGCACGCGCGCGCCCGCCGTCGCCTATGCCGCGCGCCCGCACCGCCGCCGTACACCGACAACGCTGCGGGCGGGGGGCAGTTGCGCGGGCCCCACGCCGTACACCGTGCCCGGCCACGCGCGCCCCCACCGGCCGGCGGCGCAGCCGCCGAGCCCCGGCCCCGTGCGCCCGAGCCCGTGGCGCTGCGGCCTTGTTTAGTTCCTAAAAAATTTTGTAAAATTTTTTAATTCTCCGTCACATTAAATCTTTAGATGCATGCATGAAGTATTAAATATAGACAAAAATAAAAATTAATTGCACAATTTGATCAAAATTGATGAGGCGAATCTTTTGAGTCTAATTAGTACATGATTGGATAATATTTGTCAAATACAAACGAAAGTAGTACTATTCCTATTTTGCGAATAGACGAAAATAAAAACTAATTGCAGTGTTTACCTGTAATTTGTAAGATGAATCTTTTGAGCCTAATTATTTCATAATTGGACAATGTTTGTCAAATAAAAATGAAAGTGCTATAGTAGCCAAAAACTGCAATTTTTGCGAACTAAACAAGGCCTGAGAAATGAAAATGAAAAAAATATGAATAAACAAAGAAATAACTATAGTCATGTTCACGTAATATATATACGATGTTCTTTAAATTTTTTTCTTTGTTACATGTATTTATTTTTTTCTTATGCTTTGCTCTAGTTATTATTTGTATTACATTATATATTTATTTATTTTCATGTATATTATAGTACCAATTTCTTATAAATCTAGAATATTGCCTCTGCCCTATAAAGGGCAGAGCCCTTTCTTCTCCTTCCCCACCGCGCCCGATCTAGCCCTAACCGCTGCATTTCTTATAAATCTAGAAATGTGATATAATATTTGTTCTCTATTTCTTCCTTCTTCCAGATCGACGTCTCTCTGCCGTCGTCACCAAAGTCCCCGTCGAGTCTCCGCACCGAGCGCCGTCTCTCCGCCGTCTCACCGCCTTCAAACTACAGGTATGTCGAGATGGATCTATTAGTGGTACAATTAGTGCTATAATTAGTGGTACAATTAGTGGTTTAAATTAGTGGTACAATTATTATATATTTAATTATTAGCAAATGATATACACTAAACCCTAAACCTAAGCCCTAAACACTAAACCCTAACCCCTGAACCCTAACCCCTAAACCCTAACCCGTGAACCCTAACCCCTAAACCCTAAACCCTAAACCCTAAGCCCTAAACACATATACTCTCTCTCTCACTTATTTGTGACCGATTCAGATCATGCCACTTTTGTTAGCAAATGATGTAAACCCTAAGCCGTAAACCCTAAACCTTGAAACCTAAGCCGTAAACCCCAAACCCTTAGCCGTAAACTGATGCGGAAAACCCTAAGTTGTAAACCCTAGTTTTATATATTGTTTCCTTGTCAGGTATACACAGTAGTGCTAGTAGTCATGTGTCACCAAGTTCTATAATTTATTTAGTGATGTTCTATGGTGTATTTAGTAATGTTCACTTACTATTAGTGGTACAATTAGTGCTATAATTAGTGGTATAAATTAGTGGTACAATTATGATATATTTAATTGTTAGCAAATGATATACTCTAAACCCTAAACCTAAGCCCTAAACCCTAAACCCTCACCCCTAAACCCTAAACCCTAAACCCTAGTTTTATATATTGTTTCCTTGTCAGGTATACACAGTAGTGCTAGTAGTCATGTATCACATATTTCTGCAGAAATGGCCGATCCGAGAGAACACGAAGAGGAAATGATGAACCTGATCTGCGGTCCCACTGAAGAAGTTTATCACGATGATCGCGAAGGCGATGAGAACCCTGAGGGCATCAATGACTGCTCTCAGTATTTGGTCGACCCGAATGAGCAAGACAATGCTGGCCAGCAGGTCTATAATATGGTTGTCTCCTTTGTTTTTACAGATATAATTCGAAATAATATCTTGTATTAAATTGTCTTGTTTCTTTCTACATAGCCCTCTGGCTCGACGACAACCACGGGGACCAGCCGGAGAGTACGAGGCCCAAAGAAGCCTATGGAGGGCCGGTTAGTAATCTCAGAATTCGAGGAAGCAACAGGCAAGCCACTTGGACCCCATTCAAAGGCCGTCGCGAACCACTTAGGGTACCTTGTTCGGGATAGGATCCCAATCAGTGTCCGTGAATGGAAGGAGAACAAGAAACACCCAGAAATCAGTTATGTCTCTAGACGTGACAAGGAGCTACTCTGGGGTCATGTCTTGCAACATTTCACACTGGAGACAAATGATGAACAGTTGAAGGAAAGAGTCCGAGATTGGTCTATGAAGAAGATGGCACCAATGTTCCAGGGCTATAAGAAGCGTCTATATCAAGACTACATCAAGAAAAATATGACTCCAGATTTCAACTCTCCAAACTATGCGAAGCTACGGCTGTTTTGGGATGACTTTGTACGGTTCAAGATGTCCGAAGAGGCTCAGGAACGGGTGAGAAAGAACCAAGAGAATGCCCGGCCCAAGACCTACCACCACACGATGGGATCAGGTGGCTACCAAACCGCCGTTCCTAAGTGGGAAAAGGCCAAAAAAGAGTTAATCGACAGGGGGTTGGTGCCCGAATCCCTCGAGTGGCCTGAGCGCGCGAAGCACTGGTTTTTCGCTTACGGAGGCTCACTGGACCTTGAGACCGGAAAGGTCGTGTATGGGGAACGCATCCAAGCTGTTGCGGAAAGATTCCATCAAGCCCGCTCCATCGCTGAAAGTGGAGAATGGCAGCCGAGTAGAGATAAAGATGAGTTGACATTCGCCTTGGGGAACCCTGAGCACGGTGGACGGACGAGAGGCTATGACACCGTGTCGTGGGAACATGCCTTCCCTGCTGATAGGGAAACTTATAGAAGCCGCCAGAGAAAGAAGGAAGAGGACAGGGAACGGATACGCAGATTGGAGGAAGGACTCATAAAGACCCAAGAAGTGGCTCAACGGGCCCTTGAGCGGGAGCAAGCGCTGAAGGCCACAATGGATGAGAAAATCCAAAAGGCCGTGGAGGAAGCTATAACTTCCCGCCTCCAAAGCTTGTCACAGCCACCGGCCGCCAACATCAGCCCTTGCTCAGCTCATCTAAAGAGCAGTTGTGCTTCTACGGAGGCGCCTGCGAGGCAAGTTGATGACGTAGGGCTGCGATTCCCGGTGGATGACGTCACCGCTCCGTTGACGTCTTGTGAGCTCCATATTCCAGTAAGTTTTAAGTCTTAACAGTTTATTCTAACTCAGAGATGAGATCTTGCTTGAATGCGTGTGTACCTTTAAGGCATGAAACCACTGCAGAAACTCTTGAGTCCATCCTTGCTCAGGGACGAGCAAGAGGTAAGCTTGGGGGAGTTTGTTGACGGTCCTTAAGTATCAAATTTAATTATCAAATAAACAAAGAAAAGGATCCAAATGAAATCAACATCTAGACTTAGGGTTTTATCTGACAGAATTCCATGAGTTTTGGTGTTTGTCTATTTCTGTAGGGGGTTATCAAGAAATAAGGAAGAAAGGCCCACATGTCGGGTTTACATAGAGATATTAATGTGCCGCGCAATTTTCTATCATCTAGAAGAGTCCAAAAACCACGGGAACGAACGGGAGGCCGAACGGGCCCGTGGGTAGGGCGCCCGCCCTCTCCCCTTGGGCGCCCGCCCAGGTGTTTCCACCAATCACAGAATGGAGTACACCATTACAAAGATCTCGTCGAGCTGATCGAAATGCATATATTATTTGCTATATTTGGAGTTCAGAATCAAGAGATATTAATAAAAGAAGGACTCCACATAAAAGAGCTGCGGGATTAATTGGGCCCAAATCAGATTTTGGTCCATGAAGGCCTATGTGTATTTTAATGAGATATGGTGGAAAGTTTAGTACCACATCGCCTGCTGAACCAAAAATGCATAGAGGAGGAGGACTATATAAGGAGACCCCCCTGGCCCCTGGAGAAGACAAGAAATTATCATAGAGATTGAGGGGTGCCCTCGAAGGAAAACCTCTTCTCTAAATAATATTTCTTTTTAGGCTTAGCAACCAATGTAAAGTAGAAATAGATTTTCTAGTTTCTACTAGATTGAGAGAGATAGAGTGGAGGTGTGGATCGGAGGAAGGCCGGCCTGTCGGTGTCTACTCCGAGTTGTACCTACGGGATCAAGTCTCCTAACCCGAGGCTTGCTTCTAAGATTCTTCAGTAATTCGACTTCTAATACTAGTAAGTTCTTGTTTTATTGTTCTTTGGTTTATGAGTTTACTTTAATCCTCTTCCGGTTGAGTATTAGAGTAATCACTTGCTAGCGTAAACGTGGTGTTTAGGCTAGGGTACTCATAGATATCCCCTGACTAGCTGGACCGTGGTAGTAGCGAGGAACGTGACATTTCCGAGTTACCTTTGTATCCCATATCTTGTTAGCAGGACGGGTAGGTTTATAGGTGCGGGTCGAACATCCTTTATGTTGTCTAGATTCCGTGAGCCTCCCCAATAGAACAGTAGATCATCCTTACCAAGGTTAGAACGAGACTACGGTTGCAGTCTTCTCTATACATCACTCACATCGAGAGACATTCTTTGTTGCCTAAAGGGATAGTAGCAATAGATTTGGTTAGTCAGATGCACCCTTTCTCCCAGCGGTAAAAATATAAATACGATACTCTGGAAAACCTCCCGGGTGAAATGCTCACCGATATCCGTGCGCTTGCGGATCATTTCCTTATTGCGTTACCAAATATCAACAAGCATTTCTGACGCCGTTGCCGGGGAGAAAGACGGTTTGCTGAGATAACTTTGAGTCTTGCTATTATCTTGTATTATACTTTTATACTTTTATTCTTTTATCTTTTTATTTTTATCTTTATGGATAACTCAAATTCTATACCTATTATTAAATTCTTTGCACCTTCGGAGACCAGCCATAGACCATGGGAGTCAACACGTCCTGCCCCTAATTTTGATCTGTGTCCGGAGTTGATTGCAATAGGTCAAAACCAACCCTTTTCTATAGCTGAGGTCCTATCTTTTAATCAAAAAGATAATGCACTTTTAGCTACACCTAGGGAATCTGTTAATCTTTCTATAAATTCTGGTTTAAACCTAGCCCTACAAGACCATGTTTTTCCTAGATATTTTCACAATGGTCTTAATCATATAACCTTTGGTAGAGTCCTTCTTTCTTTATCTATTAGTAAAGGAAGATATGTCTTCATTCGTGGACATCCTTCTTGTACTAGTTTTCATAGAAAAATCTTAGAGATAGAGAAGGAATCATCTCCCATACAAGGAGAGGAAGTTTCAATAGCCGATTTCCAAACATTTCAATCCCATAATTCGGCTATCCAACCCATCCTTGAGCTTAATAATTTCTATTATGCTTTTTCTCTTGAACCTCCCGATGATCATATGAATCTCTCTAGACATCCCATGCATAAGGGTCACCAAGACCACAAGGAGGATCGAGAAGAATGGCTAGAGGGAATTAAAAATCCATGTGCTATCACCATTGAATGGATAGATAAAACAAACTTGAGAGACAATCCTAGAGGAATTTTAAGCATTCATGAAGAATCATCCTTGGAGTTTGAGAATGAGAGAAACAACAGTGAGCATGGAAGTTATTTCATAAATACCTTACCAAGTCCTTGCTCATATAAAACATCTCCCCAATCAATTTGTCTCTCCATCCTTACCACATTTGAGATCTCCAACCTCCTCTTCCTTTCTATTTATAAAAACTTTAAAAGAGCGGTTGTCGATGCATATGTCTATAATAAACATTGCAGATCTCGTTGAGTTGATCTTGATATAGGTCAGCGTTGGAGGGGAAACCACTTCGCCGACATAACTTGATGGTTTCCAAAGACAAGCTTAGTGTCCTAAAACAAGCACTAATTCAGATCGTAACATGAACTTCTAATTATTTGCAACATTGCCTTATGTATTGAGCATATTGAGATAATTGTACAAATATTCCTTCGGGTATTCTTGTCACTAACCTTTCCAGAATTGGAGCAAGAAGATCCGAGGAATGATAAGCACAAGGTATGTCCAACCAATCATCATGCAACATTGAATTAAATTCATCCAATCTTGAATTTTGCAAAATTCAAGCTTGGGGGAGTACTTTACATAAAAACATCCTTTGCCAAGTTGCTATGTTGGTTGTCCTTACCTTTGAGACATGCTCAATTTGTTAAATACTAATCACACTACTTCATCTCCACTTGAGTAGATCTCTATATAAGCCATCATGCTACCTTTGTTTATCCTAGTAAGTGTTAGTTTGGAAGTACTGTACATACTTCTATTGGCTTTTAAATTAAGCGTGGTGCTTAGGTTAAACAGCCTTCCTTAATTTGATTAGACATGGAGTCCAGTTTGGTTACTGAACTAAAAACTGCTTGAGTAGACATTGGTATATTTTGTCGGACTAACCCTGCAGGAAAACTTTCAATATTAACCTGGGAAGTCCTGAGATACAAACTCATTGGAGATAAAGGAGACACATGAAGTTTAAAAATTTGCACAAGAAAGACGTAGCCCATAAGAGATGATTCATGGAGGGTGCCACAAACACGATGCACAACCGCTAAGAAAGGAAAGCTTCCACAAGGTGATACTGTACCGTCACTCTTCAAGTAAGGTAACATTTTAAGGTACTTGACTATCACTTTTATAAGCTTCTCCTTGGTTCTGGCGTTCACATAAAATAAAGAGACAAACATGTATGATCTGTAACTCCAAATTAACCAACTCAATTAATTCAACATGTTTAGTCCTTTAATCTTTGTTCTTAGTACTACCTTCGTGATCCCACACTCCTAATCATATAAGCTAAAATGTTGCACATTCAATCTTTGGAAGATATAAACAAAACATAAATATAGATAGATTATCTTTCCATTAGGTTGAGCCATTTGATCTAACAAATGTTTTAAATGCTACACTCATGATCCATCAACTTTGTCTTGCTCACTATGCTTAAGGTTAGAAAAGAACAAATACACTTTTGGTTCTGTTGGTGTTTTCCACCAACAGGGCCCATACACTTGATCTCTGCCTTGTACACTTCAAACAAAACATGGAGGAGTTTTACAACTCCCAGATTCCACCAAGTGAAGAACCAGGATCTACGAGCACAAACACAATGGAGATCAGACACTTAGTTTCCCAAAGGAAATATTGAAGTACCTCTGTGTCCAAGTTGGTACCTTGTACGCTCCAGCAAACTTCGTGGTGATAGAGACTGGTACTGAGCAGTGGCGAAGCTAGAGCGAAATAGTGGGTGGTGCAACTCAAATAAGTGGTAAAGAGGTTTACAAAAGAATAAGTACCGTTACAATGATAAAAACGTCTGCATGGGGCAAAATACACCTTTTAACTTCAAGTCTTGAACATCTCAACAATTTGAGGCCCTAAACAAAAAAACAAATTACTAGTGGATCAAATTTCATTTTGTTTCAACAAAACAATGAACAAATAAAAATAAATATAAGCAATTACCTTTAATCTTCATCTTGAAATCTACGTCCTTTCATTTTCATGAAACGACGAACGACGGCATTATTCGTGACTTTCAACATCAATTCTTTCTCCACATAGCAAATAAGGGAATTACTCATATATTCATCACCAATGCGATTGCGTAAATTTTTCTTCACAATCTTCATCCCAGAGAAAATCCTCTCAACTGTAGCAGTCGCAACAGGCAACACTAATACAAGCTTCATTAGTCGATAAACTAATGGATATCGTTCATGCTTTCTAGTCGCTACCATTTTCTGAGAAAGCTCAGAAACAGTCTGAAGGTTAGAAAACCTATCATCATCTTTCACATCAGATATGTAGACACCAAGATGGTGGCGAAGATCCCTCAATTCCCCAGCATCAAAGTCATGTGGATAAAGCTTTGCAAGGCTCATCAAATTCTCCAAATTAAAATCATGAAATGAGTCTCTTGGACTAAAAGAAGCTGAGCAAATAAGCAACTGAGAGCTTGTTTCATTGAAGCGGTTGTCAAGCTCTTGAAGTAGCCAATCAATAACATCATTAAAACAATCAACTTGATAGTAATGTTTGTTTGTAATTCCAGATTTATGCCTCCGCTTCTTGGGATCAATATATTCATCTTCCATTTCCAATTTAGAAATATCATTCTTATCACAAAATTCATGCACCTCATCTAATAATTTTTCCCATTTTTCTGTTCTAAGCTCATCTAGTTGGGCTCTAGTTGCTCCCACACATTTAATAGCATTTACTATGTCCTGATCCTTGCATTGCAATGCTAATGACAAGATGTTTGTGATTCCCAATATAGTCAACATGAGATGCAAATAGAAGACAAAGTCAAAAGACTGGAAGTACTCTAGAAGATTTGACGCTTGGTCTCTAAGTTTCCAGTCCTTGTTATCCTTTTCCACAATTTCTAGCACCTTGACTATGGTAGAAAACATGCCAACCAAACTTTTGAGAGACTTATAATGAGAACTCCAACGAGTATCCCCGGGTCTTTGAAGACTTTGCTCTTGATTCAACCCAGTCCCCGTTTCAAGTTGCCCACATCCTAGTGCCTTGCTAATTTCTTCAAGATTAATATCTCTAATCATGTCCCTTCTCTTGGATGATCCACCCACCACATTCAGTAACATGGAAATCTTATTAAAAAATTCACTAACCCCTTTATGCTTTCTAACGATAGCCACAAGTACTAGCTGTAGTTGGTGAGCAAAACAATGCACATAATAAGCTGAACTATTTTCTCTCAATATCAAAGACTTCAAGCCATTGAACTCACCTCTCATATTGCTAGCACCATCATATCCTTGGCCTCGGACTTGCTTTAAGCTTAACTTAAGATTAGCCAATAGTGCATCAATAGCAGACTTGAGATGGGCAGATGTTGTTTCAGTCACATGAACAAGACCAACAAATCTCTCTTTGACAATTCCACATTTATCTACATACCTCAAGACAACTGCCATTTGCTCTTTCCAAGAAACATCTCTTGACTCATCAACTAGTAAGGAAAAAACGTCATCCCCAATTTCTTCTAGAATAGATTGTAGCACTTCCTGTGCAAAGCAATGCACAATATCCCTTTGTATTTCAGGAGCAATCAAAAGACTGTTATCTGATCCACTTGTGCCTATTGCCTTTCTCAAGGTTGGATTTTGCTCAGCTGCAAAATTACGAAATTCTCTGAAATTCCCTTTATTTAAGGACTCCTTTGACTCATCGTGGCCTCGGAAAGGCAATCCTTGCAGCAATAATATTCTGCCAACATCAATAGACCCATTCAGCCTAGTAAAATAATTCTTCTTACTAGATTCACTCAAGCTATGAAAAGCAACATCAATATGCTGATTTTTTTGTAGCAGATCATCACACTTCTTCATTGCAATATAGTGTGCACCACCGACATCTCCTGCATGAATTCTCAGCCTTTCTTTCTTATGAAAAGTGTTCCAACCATCTTTAACAAATGCATTATAACCAGCATCCTTCTTATCTCTAAATAAGAAACAACAAAAACAATATGCTCTATCTCTGGACTCACTGTATTCAAGCCAATCAAACTCATCAAACCATTCTGGAACGAATCTTCTCGGAACTCCTCCAATATATGTCACTGGAAAATCAAGTGTACGAGGCTGGCATGGCCTATTATCCAAGTACTTTCTTCTTACTCTCTCTCTCTGATTAGGATGGTAATCATCAATTTGTTTCCTTAATCCTGGATCATATTTGATCTCCTCCTCCCAATTAATATCATCCAAACAAGAATTCTGGAGATTATTGGTAGTGCTAGGTTCTGGTGCTTTTCTTTTGAAAAATCGTTCCATCTATTAGTCTGACATTGACACATATAAAAGGAGCATAAATATGTACACTACTGCAAGTCTAACGATGTGGAAAAAAACAAGGAATGACATCTAATCTCACCGTAAAATATTGTTCTTGCTTGCTGAACGAAGCCGTGCGTGCATCCAGCAGCCGTGTTGCTGTGATTCCGTCTGTGAAGGGGACTGGGGTTGGGGACCTGTGCTCTCTATTCTCGTCAGATCAGAAGTTCAGAAAGAAGGCTGGAGGAGTCGGAGAGAGATGAAGGAAGTAGATGAAACGACGCGGACTTTCTTTTACTCGTGAATGCCGGCGGCGACGGAAAACAAAGCGACGATGATTGAAATTACGAGAAAATATTTCCTGGTTTCCTTCACGTTAGCTGGGCTGTCAACTGTGGGTGGTGCAGCTTATTGGGCTTTGGGGGGTGCATATAGGGCCAAAACTTAATTACTATAAGGTGAAAACAAAAATTAGGGTGGTGCATCTGCACCCAGTACACAATATATGCCTTCGCCCCTGGTAGTGAGGAGAGGGCACCCATCATCTTAGAGAGGCTATTCCTAAACACCAGAGGTGTCATCTACGCTAATGCTGCCAAGATCAGTCTCTACATCAAGGGGAAGAAGGAGACTTTCCTTCAAGAACAAGACTACACAAATTTCAGAGCAGTTCCGACATGAACCAAGGAAGAGAACCAACAGGAGGAACAGGAACAAGCAAATGTGGACCGAGTCAGCTAAGATGGTCACTGCAGCTCAAGGAGGTCAAGATCATCGATTTAAGTCACCATTCCTGATCAAGAAGGACGACCCTGGTGTTCTAAGCATCGAGTGCGCAATCAATGGATACTCTTTTCAGAAGACACTCTACGACACCGGATCTGATGACAACATAATGGCCGCAGTCATTTATCAGCTCCTGTATGGAATCATGCCCCTACAACCAATATACATTCAGCTCCAGAAGATTTTCAGATCATTGACATGGGAGAAGACGAGTACGATCCACCCATCATTCTTGGAAGACCATTCCTCAACACTATCAAAGTTATCATCTACATTGGAACCGGAGAAGTCCACGTGTATTTCCCCTCTGAAGGTACGCCACTACTTTAATGATTCTAACTATATAGTTGAAGACTCTAAGCAGGTCAGGACAAGAAGAAGACAACGCAACCGCAACCAGAGGAGGCAAATCATCAAGGACGGATAGGTAGACTACGAAGGAGAAGTGATAAGGTCTGAAGACATACAGCTTGAACAGAACTGTCCTGAGGAGACTGTAGCACTGAGTCAGGTGTGGAGAGAGAAGATAGTTATACACGAAGAGGAGGCGCCACTAGAATCACCGACTACGCCACCTAGCGAATCCCAGGACGACTGAGAAAACGGAGAGTCCCGTTCGGAGGACTTAAAAATACCGAACGCCTTGCCAAGAGATAAACTTGGTAGCTATACTTTTCCATTCAATAGTTTGCTTAGTTAATCAGGTTCATGCTATCTTGAAAAGAAAATAAAAATATTAAAAAAATAAAATAAAATAAAATAATAAATAAATAGTAAGCATAGTACATTCCTTGTGGTGGCATAAAAATAAAATAAATAAGTTTTCATCTTACAATAAAAATATAAAAATAATAAGTGCATAATCCTGCTAAATAAGTAACATTTATTGAGGAGGCTCAACATGATAAAGGCTAGATATTTATGCTAACACTTAACCAGTTCCACAAAGCTTTGTTGTCTATTTGAGCTTCACAGAATTCAAGGATCAAAGAAGACTAGCAGACGGAGGACATCCTAATCGATGTTAGGGTGCTGCCGACATTCAAATACACCTCCACCACCTGCTAGCTACATCAGAAGAAATTACGTCAAAATCTAGCTTGGGGGAGAGCACCCCCATTTATCTAGCTAAGTGTTTCTACTCGCGTTTATACTTTACTCAAATAATAAAAGTTGCATAATCATAAAAACCCAAATAAAGATTTTGTGCTTTTATATATATCTTTGCTTAGTTTGCTAAATAAATAAATAAATAAAATTTGCTATGAACCCTCATGATAAGCTCTCACATGGAAATGATGAATAGTTGCTCTGCCATAACTAGTTCTTAAAATTGAAATCTCTCTCAAGTTTATGCATGACTGTTATGAAGTAAGATTTGCTCTAAACCTGAACTTGTGGGAAGAGTACTTGATCTAAAGTCTAAGTCGTTAACGGATATGATATGGGAAGGTTGAGTTGCTGTTTATCTGTTCCTAGAGATGCTAGAATTCTGAAGAATTTTATCTTTGAAAATCTTTAAAATAACACATGATGAGTTCCTGTATGATGAGAGTTTAAAATCCTACCACAGCCATATATACATGCTTGCTAGACTTTGAGCCACATATTTACTTTTTACTGCTTATGAGCATTGAGTGTGGTCAAGCTGTGTAGACCCTTAGGAGCTTGTCATGTGGTTAAAATCAAGATTCACTTGTACGTTTACTCATACATACTACTTCTACTCCGGAAGTACCATCCACATATATCCACTCATTTCCATCTCCAGATTCACCCAAAATTATACTCCTAATCTGGGAGAGAATAGCCAAAAACATTATCCTATCCCTGTTATTCCCTGTGAAATAAATGCTCGAGTTATCTTGGTTACTACCACTTGCTATATTATTTAAGGAGATGAGTGCTCTAAAAAAAGAGAGGAAAAAATACGAGGAAATAAAAGGGGCAAGTGCCCGGAACCTCGAAAGAAAAAGAAAAAGTGAGACGAGAGGTAAAAATGGACAAGTGTACGACGGTAGAATTAGGGGTACAAGATACCCGCCTGAGAGGAAAGAAAAAGAAAATATAGAGCGTCTCATTCTCCTCAAAAAGCTTCAAAGTGCAAGAAAGGTATGTATCCCCTTAAAAGAGCAAAAATAGAATTAGACTTTCACCATCATGACCATACACCATTCATTCGCCACACATGCACATCTTGATTTGACTTATTAACTTGTTTCTCTGGATCCATGGTTTGACTATGCAATAAATGTCTTGTAAGTATGTATTAGCTATCTCCCACCTATGAGCTCCAGATATCAGAACCTTATTAGAGTAGGGTGAGAGAGAAGGCAATATCACTATGCCTCATACCAAAAATACCACATACTTTGAGAGAAGGCATATACCATTACTGCCTTGGTGAGGATCCAGAAATACCACAAAAGAGAGATCTGAGAGAGTCATATAAGGAATCTCTGAGTTTTATTTGAAAATCTGCAAAAACCCCAGAGCTATAGCTGATCAAGAATAAGAGACATGGCGCTTGACTTGATCGTTCTATCTTTTAACTGTTCAAGACACAAGTGACGGTTACAAGCCCCATGGTGAAAGGTAAAATGAGTAAGTTTTAAGTCTTAACAGTTTATTCTAACTCAGAGATGAGATCTTGCTTGAATGCGTGTGTACCTTTAAGGCATGAAACCACTGCAGAAACTCTTGAGTCCATCCTTGCTCAGGGACGAGCAAGAGGTAAGCTTGGGGGAGTTTGTTGACGGTCCTTAAGTATCAAATTTAATTATCAAATAAACAAAGAAAAGGATCCAAATGAAATCAACATCTAGACTTAGGGTTTTATCTGACAGAATTCCATGAGTTTTGGTGTTTGTCTATTTCTGCAGGGGGTTATCAAGAAATAAGGAAGAAAGGCCCACATGTCGGGTTTACATAGAGATATTAACGTGCCGCGCAATTTTCTATCATCTAGAAGAGTCCAAAAACCACGGGAACGAACGAGAGGCCGCACGGGCCCGTGGGTAGGGCGCCCGCCCTCTCCCCTTGGGCGCCCGCCCAGGTGTTTCCACCAATCACAGAATGGAGTACACCATTACAAAGATCTCGTCGAGCTGATCGAAATGCATATATTATTTGCTATATTTGGAGTTCGGAATCAAGAGATAATAATAAAAGAAGGACTCCACATAAAAGAGCTGCGAGATTAATTGGGCCCAAATCAGATTTTGGTCCATGAAGGCCTATGTGTATTTTAATGAGATATGGTGGAAAGTTTAGTACCACATCGCCTGCTGAACCAAAAATGCATAGAGGAGGAGGACTATATAAGGAGACCCCCCTGGCCCCTGGAGAAGACAAGAAATTATCATAGAGATTGAGGGGTGCCCTCGAAGGAAAACCTATTCTCTAAATAATATTTCTTTTTAGGCTTAGCAACCAATGTAAAGTAGAAATAGTTCTTCTAGTTTCTACTAGATTGAGAGAGATAGAGTGGAGGTGTGGATCGGAGGAAGGCCGGCCTGTCGGTGTCTACTCCGAGTTGTACCTACGGGATCAAGTCTCCTAACCCGAGGCTTGCTTCTAAGATTCTTCAGTAATTCGACTTCTAATACTAGTAAGTTCTTGTTTTATTGTTCTTTGGTTTATGAGTTTACTTTAATCCTCTTCCGGTTGAGTATTAGAGTAATCACTTGCTAGCGTAAACGTGGTGTTTAGGCTAGGGTACTCATAGATATCCCCTGACTAGCTGGACCGTGGTAGTAGCGAGGAACGTGACATTTCCGAGTTACCTTTGTATCCCATATCTTGTTAGCAGGACGGGTAGGTTTATAGGTGCGGGTCGAACATCCTTTATGTTGTCTAGATTCCGTGAGCCTCCCCAATAGAACAGTAGATCATCCTTACCAAGGTTAGAACGAGACTACGGTTGCAGTCTTCTCTATACATCACTCACATCGAGAGACATTCTTTGTTGCCTAAAGGGATAGTAGCAATAGATTTGGTTAGTCAGATGCACCCATTCTCCCAGTGGTAAAAATATAAATGCTCACCGGCTGGTGCTGCATCGAGGAGGAAGAGGTCGTCCGCCGAGACACAGAGATCACTCCAACCACCTACGGCAAAGAGGAAAGCTTTGAACACGAAGATCCCGAAGACGACCAAGCTTCCATATGAGAAGACCGATGAGGAAGTGCTTGCTGCAAGCAAAGCGGAAGTCAAAGCATTCTTTGAAAAATGCAAAGCTAATAGAAAAGCAGAGCAAGAGCCGCCATACCTAATGTATCCTCGTTCAAGGCTACGTTAAGTGGTGCAGAAAATTACAGACGCGAACCGTGCTGCGAGTAAACAACCAGGGTCAACAATATCAGACTACGACCGTATTGTCCTGAAGAAAATCAAGGCAGACAAAAGAAAAGTCCAGCAAAAAGTTGCACAGCTCGGCGAACAAGCGCAACATTCAGTTCAGCCACTAGTGGTTGCGAATGAGTACGGTTCAAACGCCAACTTGCTGGCAAAGACTATACCTGCTAATGTGGACTTAGATGAACTCGGGAATTGGATGGAAGAAACTGGGCTGCCCCTAGAAGCACTTCTAGGGCGTACCGATGCGCCAATCCACGGAGGTGTCGATGACTATCAGAGTCGGTACATTTACGGCAGGAGTATGTGCCACCCTGAGAAGGTACGAGGACTTGGTACGCAAATATACAAGCTGCACGAGTACTACTTGAGAGTTAGCTCAAAACATATAGAAGAAGAATTGATTGCCGTCCGAGTCCGCGACCGACACTACTTCCGTGGAGATGACGTCATATGGATAGATTTTAGTGAAGTACACCAACTTCTCCATATGAATGCTCTCGACAAATCTCTCATGAGCTGCTACTATCTGTAAGTGATTCTTCCTTTCAATCATTAATCCCATTATAGCATATGTATGTATTCGTAATAACTACGCTCACGATGTGCAGACACATGATGAGAGAACAAAGATTGAAAAAAGACAATCGAATTGGTTTCATCGATCCATATGTCTTGTACAAGGACATTAAAACTAAAGATCTATTGAATCTGAAGCCTAAGGAAATGGAGAAGAACCTCCGGAGGTTCTTTTATAAGCAAAGGCATACGGAGAAGATATTCTTCCCTTACAATATGGGGTAAGTGTTGTGTTATATCATGTCTTAGTTAATCCGGCATTAAGATATACATATATAAGTTGACTCTAAACAAATGCAGAGATCATTGGATACTCATTGAGATTAAGATCACGGAACAAAAAATACATGTGTGGGACTCAATGAAAAAAGACCTGGCACTCTATCAAGACATAATAGACATGATCCAGAGGTAAGTATATATCATACTTTAAATATCGATGCGTGCTCCTTTACTTTATTATGCTAGCTATACCTAATCAACGAGCGTCTTATTGGGCAGGGCTTGGGCTTGGCTACAACAAAAATATCGTACGGATCTGAATGTGTCACTTCCTCCTCGTGTTCTACTCCCTTGGGTGCCCACGCAGCCGTTTGGAACGAATCTATGTGGATACTATGTTTGTGAATTTATGCGGTGCACCCTATTTAAACCTGCTCAAAGTATTCTAAAAGTAAGTAACATGCATGTGTATACAGTAAATTCATATCTTATTTATTTGTTGGAACTAAATAGATTTTATGTATATTAATATCTTTTTTAACTAATGCAAATGGAAGGAGTGGAATATGAAAGATAAAGTGTTCGAGTACACATTACTCCTTGGAGTCCAGGAGACGATCGCCGGATTTATCAACGATCATGTCATTCCGGAAGACGGCGAGTTCCACTTATACCCGCAGGGCTTCAAGCCCATTCCAAACAAGGACGAACACTTGTATGAGCTTTGAGTGGGTGGGCAAACATTATGTAATCATTAACCGGTGGCAGCACACTTGATTATTACTTGTACATAATATTATTATTGTAAATGTAATGTGTATGTACGTATGTGTATAGCTATATAATATATATAGATATATATATTATACGGATAATATATATATGTAGTTTCATACTTTATTTGTGTGCAATAATGACGCTCTCGTATAGGTGCAACGTATACGGATAATTGCGGTGTATACGATTAAATTAGAGAACATATACAATTGAAAACCAAAATCAATAAAGAAATGAAAAGGGAAAAGAAAAAGAAAAAAGAAAAACAAAAAAAACCTTTAGTCCCGGTTTGTAATACCAACCGGGACTAAACGGGGTGGCCAAGGGTGGCGCCACGTCACTGCCTGGCGCCCCCTGTAGTCCCGGTTGGTATTACCAACCGGGACTAAATGTCCCCATTTAATTGTAGAAGTCAATCCTAATGATAGGGCTACAGAGGAGCAAAATTTAGATGCAGAAACTGATGCCAATGATCATACTTCGAGAGATGAAAATTTACAGCCTTCAGATGACACCGTAAATATTGATGCATAAGAAGATTCACTTTTGAATCTCTTTGATCCTAGAACATGGGTAAATCTTGACAATAGCAAAAGGGATATCTTAATTGAGAAAGGACCTGTGAGAGAAATGGATCTACAGTTCCCTGCTGATCCTAGTGGCAGACGTTTTTCTTATGCTTACTACTCTAGGAAATTATCTAATGGTGAGTTTGTTGACAGAAAGTGGTTGGTTTATTCTAAACATGTGGACAAGGTTTTTTGTTTTTGCTGCAAGTTGTTCAAATCAAATCAAAATAAGTCTTCATTAGCATCTGATGGGGCAAGGAATTGGAAGCATCTCAGTGAGAAACTCAAACAACATGAGAATAGTGTGGAGCATTTAACAAACATGAGTACATGGAATGAGCTTCGGCTTAGATTAAGCAAAAATCAAACAATTGATGATGAAATGCAATGGGAAATTGCAAAGGAAAAGGAGCGTTGGAGACAGGTCCTGGTAAGAGTAGTTTCTGCTGTTAAGTTTCTTGCTAAACAAAATCTAGCCTTTAGAGGATCAAATGAGAAACTTTATCAACGCAATAATGGTAATTTTCTAGCCACAGTTGAAATGATTGCTGAATTTGATCCTGTGATGCAAGAACATATTAGGCGCATTCAAAATAGTGAAATTCATCATCATTATTTGGGGCATAATATTCAGAATAAGTTAATTGTTATTCTTGCTGATGCTGTGAAAAGTCATATCTTAAAGATCATCAAAGATGCCAAGTATTTCTCTATTATCTTAGATTGTACCCCAGATGTGAGCCATGAAGAACAAATGACACTAATTGTGCGTTGTGTTAATATGTCAAGTACCATTCCAAGAGTAGAGGAATTTTTTCTAGAGTTCTTAAAGGTTGATGACACATCTGGATTGGGGCTTTTAATGTTTTGGTGGATGCATTGCGGTCTCTTGATTTGAACATTGATGATGTGAGAGGTCAAGGTTATGACAATGGTTCTAATATGAAGGGAAAACATCAAGGTGTGCAATCACGTTTGCTTGAAATTAACCGAAGAGCATTATATATGCCGTGTGCATGTCATAGTCTGAATCTCACTCTTTGTGATATGGCAAAATCTTGCAAGACAGCTATTTCATTCTTCGGTGTTATACAACGAATATATTGTTTGTTTGCACGCTCTACTAAGAGGTGGAAAATTTTGACAGATAATGTTGAGAGGTTTACTGTCAAACCCTTGTCTGATACTCGTTGGGAGAGTCGAATAAAGAGTGTGCAACCTATCAGGTATCAAGCCCCGCAAATAATAGCAGCTTTGAAGGAAGTGGAAAGAACTTCTACTGATGACCCAAAAACAGTAAGTGATGCTCAATCCTTGGTAACTGCACTTGAGAAATTTGAATTTATAGTTGGTATGGTTATCTGGGATGATATTTTATCTACTATCAACATAGTGAGCAAAAAGTTACAGTCTCCGATTGTATGCTTAGATACTACTCTCAAACAAATTGGAGGGGTCATCTCATATTTCCAGAAGTACAGAGAAGAAGGCTTTGATGCTAGTATTGAGACCGCAAAATCCATTGCATCTAGTATGGACATAGAGCCAAAATTTCCTACGAAACGTCAAGGTAAAAGAAAGAAGCATTTTGATGAACAAAATGATGAAACTGAAGAGCTACAAGTTTCACCTATAGAATCCTTCAAATTTGAGTACTTCCTAGTTATTGTTGATCATGCAATTGCTTCATTGAGTAGTCGATTTGAACAGCTAAAGAAATTTGAAAAAAATATTTGGTTTCTTATTCAACTCAGTAAATCTCAAGTCCTTGGATGATAATGATCTACGAAAGTGTTGCACTAGTTTTGTAGAATCTTTTTCTCAAGACAACAAGTCTGATGTTGAGTTGGATGATTTTTTCTCTGAACTAAAAGTCTTGCGAGAATCTTTGCCAGAAGAACTGATGTCAGCACCTGAGATTCTTCAGTTTGTTAAAGCTGCAGATTGCTATCCGAATGTCTCCATTGCATATCGGATTCTCCTAACTATTCCAGTGACAGTCGCATCAGCCGAAAGAAGTTTCTCCAAATTGAAACTGCTGAAAAATTGTTTGAGATCAACAATGTTACAAGAAAGATTGAATGGCTTGGCTATGTGCAGCATTGAGAAGGATATTTTGGATGATATTAATCTTGATACTATTATTGAAGATTTTGCATCAAGAAATGCCCGAAGACGGTTTTTATCAAGGCACTAACATTATATTTTTTTGAGGTAATCATAATGGTTACTGTTTTTAGTTTTTTTGTTACACTATTGTTATGTTTTATGAGCTATATATATTACAAAGTATTTTTATTATTCATATATATATTACAATTTTGATATTAAAAATTAGTTCAACGGGCCCTTATCTTGTGCTTGCCCAAGGGTCCTTAAAATTATAGAGCCGGCCCTGGTCCCGGGCCGGAGAGCCGGGACTGAAGGTGGGACTTTTAGTCCCGATCTCTTAGTCCTGGCTCGCCATCCGGGACTACAAGTGGTTTTCGACCGGGACAAAGTGTTAGTTGTTCTGTTTGGCGACCGATCTTCTGCACTTTTTTGTGTTCCATTTGTGTAGTATCTGGTTGGTCGTCAAGAACAGGAGATGCATGCATATGGACGATCTTGGAGATCGGGATTCGGTAACAGTGTGTGTCGGAGTCGGTAGGTTATGAACAAAACAACCAGCAAGAAACAGAGTGCACAAAGTAATCCAAAAATGTTTTTTTTTACAAGATTTTGATCCAAAAGTCTACCCATATGAGGAGCGCAGAGCGGCAAAGGTATGTGTTTGCAAATCTTCTATATATAAGTACATTTAACCGGTCGGGATAAACACGTGGATCAAAACTGGAAAACAAGGTACTCCAGTCAGTATAACGCAGTTTTGAAATATGATTAGGATATTTTTCCCATGCCACATCCTTCCCATCTATCATCAGTTGCAGTGTTACTGTCACAGCGTGTCACAAGATAGTAGCTAGAACTCTTCTTCTTGGAGCCTACTCCTGCACTGATGCAACTGCAAAGACGACTTATTCAGCAATTTCAGTCTGAATAATGGAAACTAATCATTTGATGTCTGAACAATGAAAATTAATCATTTGATTGGAGATGCCGTATTGTTTTGTTTTATTTTCCAAAAGACAGTCCCTCTGACTCCACGGATAGCAATGGGTATGGGCACGCACGTCGTTATGAGAGCCTGCTTGTTTACTTCCACCCTAAAACACAAAAACTTTCAAGATTTCCCATCACATCGAATGTTTAGACGCATACATAGAGTATTAAATATAGATGAAAATAAAAACTAATTACACAGTTTAGTCGAAATTTACGAGACGAATCTTTTGAACCTAAATAGTCCATGGTTGGACACTAATTAGCACAATCAAACGAAAGTGCTACAGTGTCGTGATTTTTTTTTTTTTGTCTCACCAACTAAACACGGCAAGTCTAGTACAGAACATGATGTGTCCTGTGACGTTGTCAGATGAACGGAGATTTGCGTTGTGCATCATATTATTGCTTTTTGGCAGGGCTGTACCGGTACCGTCTAGGGGACGTGGTGAAGGTGGCCGGGTTCTACAACTCGACGCCGAAGCTCAAGTTCGTGTGTCGACGGAACCTGATGCTGAGCATCAACATCGACAAGAACAGCGAGCAGGATCTCCAGCTCGCCGTCGACAGCGCCGCCAAGATCCTGGCGGCGGAGAAGCTGGAGGTGGTGGACTACAGCAGCCACGCGGATGTGTCGCGCGACCCGGGCCACTACGTCGTGTTCTGGGAGCTCAACGCCGACGGCAACGACGACGTGCTGCAGAGCTGCTGCGACGAGCTGGACCGCGCCTTCACAGACCCCGGCTACGTGAGCTCACGGAAGACCAGCGGCATTGGCCCGCTGGAGCTCAGGGTGCTGCAGCGGGGAACCTTCCAGAAGGTGCTCCGCCACTACCTCTCCCTCGGCGCCCCCGTCAGCCAGTTCAAGTCGCCGCGGTGTGTCGGACGGTCCAATAACTCCGGCGTCCTCCAGATCCTCTCCGCCAACGTCGTCAAGGTGTTCTTCAGCACCGCCTACGACTGACGACGACGGCGCTACTAGATCGCTCCCTACCATGCGTGGACAACGGCCGGAGGAGGATCCGGGGAGGAGGTAGAAGATCATCAAGTAGTAGTTGTAGAGATTTGCAGCTGTGCTGCTGTGGGTGCAGGAGGATATTTCATGCAGCAGATTCAGGCCGGTGCAATTGGTTGGTACTTGGTGCTCGTGGCCAGTGATATATACACACCTGTTGCCACGTGTGTCCGTGTCTGCACTGCATGTTAAACTCAATCCCATGCACAATCTTATCTGCATAATGTAAAGTAGGATAGATGCATTGGCATGTTTACTTTCAGTTAAGGTAAGCTAGCTCCATTGAGTCGTAAAGGTGTAGGCATTAGATTTGTACTGCGTTCACAATACGATGCTAGGAATCCTCGCCGTATACGTATGGAAAACAACCCGTGTTTGACGGGCATGGCGCAACGTGCACGTATGCGGCGGGGGGGAGTCGATCATTGGATCGTGTAAACACCAAGAGTATATAAATAAGAAAGACAGGGGCAAGAGGCCGTGTTTCCCGGCGGCATAAACATCCTGTTTTTTGCAACTTGTTTATTCTGTACAAAATAGTAGATCGTCGGAGAGAGCAGATCAACGCCGGTGATCGCCGTCACGGTGGCCGGCGCTAACAATTGGTATCAGAGCCGTATAGGTCCTACAGCGGCCCGGCTAGTCCACTTCGAGTATCACCACGCAAGGAATTCGTCGTTCCTCTGAGATCGTCGTCATCAGCAAAGAAGATGAGCATTGCGCCGTCGACGTCAAGCAGTGCGTCATCTGGACATGGGGTGCGAGAAGGCTCTCTCATGTGGCCAATGCTCATGCGATCCAACTACGCTGAGTGGGCTGTGTTGATGAAGTGCAACTTCGAGATCTTAGAAGTTTGGGAGGCGATTGAACCTGGTGGTGCAGATGTGAAGAGGAAGGATGATCGTCAGGCTATGGGAGGCATACTCCGCTCTGTCCCCCAGGAGATTAGGCAAATTTTGGCTGCGAAGAAAACTGTCAAGGAGGCGTGGGAGGCGGTGAAAAGCATGCGCATTGGAGCAGAACACGTGAAGGAAGCTAACGCTCAACGTTTGCTCCAGGAGTTCGAGAATATCAAGTTCAAGGACGCCGAGACGGTAGATGAGTTCGCCCTGCGCATTGGCGCATTGGCTGCAGACCTGAGAGTTTCTGGGGAGAACATACAGGATTCACGTGTCGTGAAGAAGTTGTTAAGAGTATTGCCCCAACGTTATGGTCAGATTGCGATCTCAATCGAGACGCTTCTTGATCTGAAAACGCTCACCATTGAGGAGTTGGTGGGTAGATTGAAGATGACTGAGGATTGCCTCGGGATCGAGGCAGTGATAGAGAAGACCGGCAGCTTGTTGCTGTCAGAAGAAGATTGGCTGAAGAAGTACCGGCATCGACTTGCACTGGACTCGTCGTCATCTAACGGAGCAGGGAAGAAATCGTGGAAGCCGAAGAATGGAGCAGGTGGCGGTCAGGGTGCTGAACGCGGTGACCGCGGCGACAAGAAGACACCCGTCGTCAAGCTGACATCCATGGGAACTCTAAGGCGCAGAGGCAGATGCAGAAACTGCGGTCTCTACGGCCATTGGGCTGAAGATTGTAAGAATCCCAAAAGGGAGAGAAAGGAGGAGGCACATCATGCTCAGGCTGATGAACAACCCTCTATTCTGCTTGCCACGGTAAATGCAGTGCACAATCATGTGCACAAGGTTGAGTCAAGCCTTTCAGATACAATTCGCCAAGAAGTTCATCTGAACGAGAAGAAGGTGTTCGCATGCGAAGAAGTTCAAGGGGATGACAGATGGGTGCTTGACACCGGTGCTAGTAATCATATGACAGGGTGCAGGCAAGCACTCCGGTCACTAGACACGACGGTGTGTGGCACAGTGCGTTTTGGTGATGGCTCATTGGTGAAGATCGAAGGCATTGGCTCGTTCTGCTCCAGACCAAACATCAGGGTCACAAGGTACTCTCGGATGTGTATTATATCCCAAAGTTAAAGAGCAATATAATTAGTTTAGGACAGATCGAGGAAGGAGGATGTAAAGTGGTGTTAGAAGATGGATACTGTCAGGTGTTTGATGCAGAACGAAAACTGCTAGCTCGAGCACCACGTGTGAGGAATTGACTGTATCTTCTGAAAGTGCAGGTTGCAGCTCCTGTTTGTCTAATAATGAAAACAGATGAACAGGCGTGGTTGTGGCATGGGCGATACGGCCATCTTAATTTCAGAGCTTTGCGTGAGCTTGGTTCTAAGGGGATGGTAGATGGAATACCCCAGCTGGATCATGTGGAGGAGTTTTGTGACAGTTGTGCACTTGGTAAACAACATCGACATCCGTTCTCGAGAGTGGCTACCGAGCAGATAAGCCATTAGATCTTTTTCATACAGATCTTTGTGGCAAGATAAAACCCAGCACAGCTGGTGGCAAGAATTATTTCTTGTTAGTGGTAGATGATTATTCTCGATACATGTGGGTGGAGTTCTTAAAGACCAAAGATGAAGCGTTCAGTCGATTCAAGAAAATTCAGGTTATGGCAGAAGCAGAAAAGGGTTGCAAGCTTCGGGCTTTCAGAAGTGATCGGGGTGGTGAATTTAATTCTCTGGAGTTCAGTCAGTACTGTGAAGAATGGGGTATGAAGCATTTTACCACGGCACCCTATACACCGCAGCAAAACGGGGTTGTAGAGCATCGCAACCGCACGGTAGTAGAGATGGCTCGGTGTCTTCTGAAGGCAAGAGGGGTTCCTATCGAACTTTGGGGAGAAGCTGTAGCTACGGCGGTGTATTTGCTGAACCGAGCTCTTACCAGAAGCCTGAAGATGAAAACTCCGTATGAAGCATGGTATGACCGAAAACCTAAAGTGCATCATTTTCGCACATTTGGTTGTTTGGCACATGTGAAAAACATTGGTCCTGGAATCGGTAAATTGTCTGACAGATCTAAGAAAATGATGTTTGTCGGATATGAGACAGGAAGTAAAGCATATCGGTTGTATGATCCTGTGTTGAAGAAACTCCATGTATCTCGAGATGTGTTGTTTGAAGAAAAGAAAGGATGGGATTGGAATAAAAATCAGCAGTCAGAGCCGGTGAGATCAACACTTGAAGTTGAGTTCTATTCTATTGCCAAACGAGAAACAGTACCTGAAGATTCAGAGTTTGTTACTGACGGTGCTGCCGATCCTGTACAGCAAGGTGGAGATTCACCTTCAACTATTCAGTGGTCTGTGGACGCTGAGTCGACCAATGCTCCACATCTATCGACACCTCCAGGGAGCCCAGTAGTGCAAGGTGTGGAATTTGCTACTCCACTGACTGGTCAGTCTGTTGATTCAGAGGGAGTACCAATGAGGTACAGAACAGTCACCAATTAGTTTGATACAACAGAAGAGCTGACAAACCTTGAGTATAGTGGAGTATGTTTTATTGCAGCTGAGGAGCCAAGAAGTGTTGAGGCAGCATTGGGTGAGCAGTGCTGGAGAGAAGCCATGGTTGCCGAGATGGATTCAATCCAAGCTAACAAAACATGGGAACTTGCAGTACTGCCTAAAGGTCACAAAGCCCTCGGATTAAAATGGGTGTTCAAAGTGAAAAAGGACCCAGATGGACGTGTGACTAAACATAAAGCTCGATTGGTGGCCAAAGGATATGCACCGCGTGAGGGGTGGACTTTGATGAAGTTTTCGCTCCTGTAGCAAGAATTGAGACAGTTCGGCTATTGCTGGCATTGGCTGCACTGAAGGGGTGGCAAGTGCACCACATGGATGTTAAATCGGCTTTCTTAAACGGTGATATGTTGGAGGAGGTGTATGTTCAACAACCTCCTGGATTTTTTGTGAAAGATTGCAGTGGCAAGGTGCTAAAATTGAAGAAAGCGTTGTATGGCCTGCGTCAGGCTCCAAGGGCATGGAATGCCAAGTTAGACAATGAGCTGTTGAAGCTGGTATTTGTCAGAAACCCTCTGGAACATGTTGTTTACAGAAGAACAGGGAAGGATGGTCCTCTTCTAGTGGGTGTCTATGTTGATGATTTGGTAATCAGTAATTCCAGTATTGAGTCTTTCAAAAGGGAGATGATGAGCAGTTTCAATATGAGTGACCTTGGACTGCTAAGTTATTATTTGGGCATTCAAGTGCATCAGCAAGATGGGAGAATAACCTTATGTCAGAGCTCTTATACTCTGAAGATCCTTGAGCAAGCAGGTATGAGTGGATGCAATCCATGTCATGTGCCAATGGAGAACAGATTGAAGTTGACCAAAAATGACAAATCACCACTTGTTGATAAAACCAAATATAGGAGTATTATTGGTAGCTTGAGGTACCTATTTAATTCCCGGCCTGATATTGCATATGCAGTGGGTATTGTGAGCAGATATATGGAAGAACCCAGAGGGAGTCATTGGGCTGCAGTTAAATAGATATTGAGGTACTTGGCTGGTACAGTGGACTATGGAGTTGTTTACAGGAGAGCAGGCACTAAAAGTTCACTTGTAGGTTACAGTGACAGTGACTTGGCTGGTGATGTAGATGACAGGAAGAGTACCAGTGGCTCAGTATTTTTGTTGGGAAGCAGTCTAGTAACGTGGGTGTCTCAGAAGCAAAGGGTGGTATCTTTATCATCTTGTGAGGCTGAATACATTGCAAGTGCAAATGCAGCTTGTCAGGGCATTTGGCTCAGCCGACTTCTAGGAGAACTGCTTGATATTCAAGTACCCAAAGTGAAGCTCCTAGTTGACAACAAATCAGCTATTGCATTAAGCAAGAATCCGGTTCACCATGATAGAAGCAAACACATTGATGTGAAGTTTCATTTTATCAGAGATTGTGTTGAGCGAGGAGAAGTCAACATTGATCATGTGGGCACAACTGAACAATTGGCAGATATACTGACCAAGGCACTTGGTAGAGTCAGATTTGTTCAGCTTCGACAGTAGCTAGGCGTAGTTGCAGTGCAACGGGATTAGGGGGTGAAATATTAAACTCAATCCCGTGCACAATCTTAGGCAATGACGTGACGCCACCCGTGGCCACCCTTTTAGTCCCGGTTGGTATTACCAACGGGAGGGTTTTTTTCTTTTTCTTTTTCTTTTTCCTTTTCATTTCTTTATTAATTTTAGTTTTCAATTGTATATGTTCTCCAATTTATTCGTATACGCCGCTATTATCCGTATACGTTGTTCCTATACGAGAACGTCATTATTGCACACAAATAAAGTATGAAACTACATATATATATATATATATATATTATCCGTATAATATATATATCTATATATATATATTATATAGCTATACACATACGTACATACACATTATATTTACAATAATAATATTATGTACAAGTAATAATCAAGTGTGCTGCTGCCGGTTAATGATTACATAATGTTTGCCCGCCCACTCAAATCTCATACAAGTGTTCGTCCTTGTTTGGAATGGGCTTGAAGCCCTGCGGGTATAAGTGGAACTCGCCGTCTTCCGGAATGACATGATCGTTGATAAATCCAGCGATCGTCTCGTGGACTCCAACGAGTAATGTGTACTCGAACACTTTATCTTTCATATTCCACTCCTTCCATTTGCATTAGTAAAAAAAGATATTAATATACATAAAATCTATTTAGTTCCAATAAATAAATAAGATATGAATTTACTGTATACACATGCATGTTACTTACTTTTAGAACACTTTGAGCAGGTTTAAATAGGATGCACCGCATAAATTCACAAACGTAGTATCCACATAGATTCGTTCCAAACGGCTGCGTGGGCACCCAAGGGAGTAGAACAGGAGGAGGAAGTGGCACATTTAGATCCGTACGATATCTTTGTTGTAGCTAACCCCAAGCCCTACCCAATAAGACGGTCGTTGATTAGGTATAGCTAGCATAATAAAGTAAAGGAGCACGCATCGATATTTAAAGCATGATATATACTTACCTCTGGATCATGTCTATTATGTCTTGATAGAGTGCCATGTCTTTTTTCATTGAGTCCCACACATTTATTTTTTGTTCCGTGATCTTAATCTCAATGAGTATCCAATGATCTCTGCATTTGTTTAGAGTCAACTTATATATGTATATCTTAATGCCGCATTAACTAAGACATGATATAACACAACACTTACCCTATATTGTAAGGGAAGAGTATCTTCTCCGTATGCCTTTGGTTATAAAGGAACCTCCGGAGGTTCTTCTCCATTTCCTTAGGCTTCAGATTCAATGGATCTTTAGTCTTAGTGTCCTTGTACACGACATATGGATCGATGAAACCAATTTGATTGTCTTTTTTCAATCTTTGTTCTCTCATCATGTGTCTGCACATCGTGAGCGTAGTTATTACGAATACATAAAAATGCTATAATGGGATTAATGATTGAAAGGAAGAATCACTTATAGACAGTAGCAGCTCATGAGAGATTTGTCGAGAGCATTCATATGGAGAAGCTGGTGTACTTCACTAAAATCTATCGATATGACGTCATCTCCATGGAAGTAGTGTCGGTCGCGGACTCGGACGGCAATCAATTCTTCTTCCTTATGTTTTGAGCTGACTCTCAAGTAGTACTCGTGCAACTTGTATATTTGCGTACCAAGTCCTCGTACCTTCTCAGGGTGGCACATACTGTTGTCGTAAATGTACCGGCTCTGATAGTCATCAACAGCTCCGTGGATTGGCGCATCGGTACGCCCTAGAAGTGCTTCTAGGGGCAGCCCAGTTTCTTCCATCCAATGGCCGAGTTCATCTAAGTCCACATTGGCAGGTATAGCCATTGCCATCAAGTTGACGTTTGAACCGTACTCATTCGCAATCACTAGTGGCTGAACTGATTGCTGCGCTTGTTCGCCGAGCTGTGCAACTTTTTGCCGGACTTTTCTTTTGTCCGCCTTGATTTTCTTTAGGACAGTACGGTCGTAGTCTGATATTGTTGACCCTGGTTGTTTACTCGCAGCACGGTTCACGTCTGTAATGTTCTGCACCACTTCATGTAGCTTTGAATGAGGATACATTAGGTATGGCGGCTCTTGCTCTGCTTTTCTCTTAGCTTTGCATGTTTCAAAGAATGCTTTGACTTCTGCTTTGCTTGCAGCAAGAACTTCCTCATCGGTCTTCTCATATGGAAGCTTGGTCGTCTTCGGGATCTTAGTGTTCAAAGCTTTCTTCTTTGCCGCAGGTGGTTGGAGTGATCTCTGTGTCTCGGCGGACGACATCTTCCTCCTCGATGCAGCACCAGCCGGTGCCGATGAGGCGGTGGCCGTTGTCGGCATTGGCGGAGGCAGCGGCACAGGTGGAGCTTGCTGTTGTGTAGGAGATTCGGCCGCGGGCGGCGTTGGATTCCTTCGTGGAGGAGATGCGGCGGCCGGTGGTGGGGATGCGGCCTTCTCTTGTACGTCGTCGTCGTCGTCGTGTCCCACGGCACTATGGTCATGCGGTGAATGGACAAACGAACTTCGGTCGGGGGAGGCCCTGGATTTGAAGAAAAACAAATAAGGTATATTTATACATGAGTCAATGTAATTTGATACAGTATATAATTACAGAAAAAGCAGTAGCGTCCACAATAATCCGCACGTGCTAGGGTTCGGTTGTGGCGGCGGTACCCCAGGAATAATGATGTACTGTTTCCTCCAACATATGAATGTCTTCTCCACTTCACAAGACGTCAACGGAGCAGTGACGTCATCCACCGGGAATCGCAGCCCTACGTCATCAACTTGCCTCGCAGGCGCCTCCGTAGAAGCACAACTGTTCTTTAGATGAGCTGAGCAAGGGCTGATGTTGGTGGCCGGTAGCTGTGACAAGCTTTGGTGGCGGGAAGTTACAGCTCCCTCCACGGCCTTTTGGATTTTCTCATCCATTGTGGCCTTCAGCGCTTGCTCCCACTGAAGGGCCCGTTGAGCCACTTCTTGGGTCTTCATGAGGCCTTCCTCCAATCTGCGTATCCGTTCCCTGTCCTCTTCCTTCTTTCTCTGGTGGCTTCTATAAGTTTCCCTATCAGCAGGGAAGGCATGCTCCCACGACACGGTGCCATAGCCTCTCGTCCGTCCACCTGCTCAGGGTTCCCCAGGGCGAATGTCAGCTCATCTTTATCTCTATTCGGCTGCCATTCTCCACTTTGAGCGATGGAGCGGGCTTGATGGAATCTTTCCGCAACAGCTTGGATGCGTTCCCCATACACGACCTTTCTGGTCTCAAGGTCTAGTGAGCCTCCATGAGCGAAAAATCAGTGCTTCACGCGCTCAGGCCACTCGAGGGATTCGGGCACCAACCCCCTGTCGGTTAACTCTTTTTCGGCCTTTTCCCAATTAGGAACAACGGTTTGGTAGCCACCTGATCCCATCATATGGTGGTAGGTATTGCGTCGGGCATTCTCTTGGTTCTTTCTCACCCGTTCCTGAGCCTCTTCGAACATCTTGAACCGTACAAAGTCGTCCCAAAACGGTCGGAGCTTCGCATAGTTCGGAGAGTTGAAATCTAGAGTCATGTTTTTCTTGATGTAGTCTTGATATAGACGCTTCTTATAGCCCTGGAACTTTGGGGCCATCTTCTTCATAGACCAATCTCGGACTCTTTCCTTCAACTGTTCATCGTTTGTCTCTAGTGTGAAATGTTGCAAGACGTCACCCCAGAGTAGCTCCTTGTCACGTCTAGAGACATAACTGATTTCTGGGTGTTTCTTGTTCTCCTTCCATTCACGGACACTGATCGGGATCCTATCCCGGACAAGGTACCCTAAGTGGTAGACGAAGGCCCTTGAATGGGGTCCAAGTGGCTTGCCTGTTGCTTCCTCGAATTCTGAGATTACTAACCAGCCCTCCAAGGCTTCTTCAGGCCTCGTACTCTCCGGCTGGTCCCCGTGGTTGTTGTCGAGCCAGAGGGCTATGTAGGAAGAAACAAGACAATTTAATACAAGATATTATTTCAAATTATATCTGTAAAAAAAAGAAGACTGTCATATTACAGACCTGCTGGTCAGCATTATCTTGCTCATTTGGGTCGACCAAATACTGAGAGCAGTCATCGATGCCCTCAGGGTTCTCATCTCCTTCGTGATCGTCGTGATAAAGTTCTTCATTGGGACCGTAGATCATGTTCATCATTTCCTCTTCGTGTTCTCTCAGATCGACCATTTCTGCAGAATATGTGACACATGACTACTAGTACTACTGTGTATACCTGACAAGGAAACAATATATAAAACTAGGGTTTAGGGTTTAGGGTTTAGGTTTAGGGTTTAGTGTATATCATTTGCTAATAATTAAATATATCATAATTATACCACTAATTTATACCACTAATTGTACCACTAATTATAGCACTAATTATACCACTAATAGATCCATCTCTAGACATACCTGTAGTTTGAAGGCGGTGAGACGGCGGAGAGACGGCGGTCGGTGCGGAGACTCGACGGGGACTTCGGTGACGACGGCAGAGAGACGTCGATCTGGAAGAAGGAAGAAAGAGGGAACGAATATTATATCACATTTACATATTGTGGCACATGCATGAAGCACTAAATATAGAAGAAAACAAAAACTAATTTGCTACAAACAAACGAAAATACTACAGTACCCTAATTATGTATTATTAATATTAATATTTTTTACTATATATTTAGTTAAAGTTATTTCTTTGTTTTATCGAATTTTTCGCACGCACATCCCTATTTCCTGTCCCGCTTCTGAAGTTTGCCCGCCCGTCCACAAGTAGCACACGTCAGAGTATATTAATTTTTTATTCTATCATTTTGTATACTGAAAGATCTGGCACTGATCATGCTAGGGCCCACCTCATCTACAACTTTCAAGTCGATTAAAAAAGTCATAACTAACAAACTAAACATCCAAATAAACTTCTGATTACATTATCAGATTTCTCATAATAAATCCTTCAAAACAACATCATACATGGATATATATCGATAAAATTTTATAAACGAACATTTATCTTATAAAGCTAGAACATTTTTTTTAGCAGAGGCAATATTCTAGATTCATAAGAAATTGGTACTATAATATACATGAAAATAAATAAATATATAATGTAATACAAATAATAACTAGAGCAGGGCATAAAATATCCTAAAATATAAAAATATGTAACAAAGAAAAAATTTAAAGAACATCATATGGATACTTTTTAAACATCCTAAAATATCATATAGAACATCACATATGTAGTAAGTGAACATTACTAAATACACCATAGAACATCACTAAATAAATTATAGAACATCACATCGCATATATATTGTGTAAACATCACTAAATACATCATAGAACACTATATGTATACTATGTGAACATCGCTAAATATATTATAGAACATCACATATATATTACGTGAAAAAAACTAAATACACCATAGAACATCACTAATTACATTAAAGAACATCGTATATATATTACGTGAACATCACTAAATACACTATAGAACATCACTAATTACATTAAAGAACATCGCATATATATTACGTATTACGTGACACATCACTAAATATATTTAGTTAAAGTTATTTCTTTGTTTTTTCATATTTTTTTTCATTTTTTACTTCAAAATTAGTGTGTTAGAACTAGGTTTTATTTTTTACTATATATTTAGTTAAAGTTATTTCTTTGTTTTTTCATATATTTTTTTTCATTTTTTTCATTTTTATTTCTTTCTCGATCTCTGTCAGCGCACGGGGGGCTCGGGCGGCGCCGCCGGTGGGGGCGCGCGTGGCAGCGTGCCCGACGGCGTACGACGTGGGGCCCGCACCACTGCGTCCCGCCCGCAGCGTTGTCGGGCGTGGAGGGCGCAGCGGCGTACGGCGGCGGTGGGCGCGCGGCGTACGGCGGCGGCGAGTGCGCGCGAGAACGAGAAAGAGAGAAAGAGAGAGGGATAGAGGCGACGGGCGCGCGGCGTACGGCGGGGCGTCCTCGGGGTGGCGCTCGGAGCAAGGACGACGGAGCGACGGCGGAGAAGACGACGGGTCGCGGCAGTTAGGGCACGGCAGGAGGAAGACGACAGATCGACGCGGGCGCAGTGTGCAGGAGGAAGAAGGGCTCTGCCCTTTATAGGGCAGGACACCTTTAGACCCGGGCCGAGCTAGCGCTCGGGACTAAATGTCTTTTAACCCCGGTTCCAGCCAGGATCCGGAACTAAAGGTCAAGACCTTTAGTCACGTTCCTAGCTGGAACCGGGGCTAAAGCACCTTTAGTCCCGGGCGCTAGCTCGGCCCGGGAAGAGTTTTTACCAAATTACGGCGCCAGTTTAGGCGCCATAATTTGGTTTTCCCTTTTTCTTCTCTTTACATTGTTCAATGCATTATAAATTAAATAAATATGATAAAATTGTTTAAAAAATACACATTAATTTTATTCTGCTCTACTCTTCAGTATAAAAATTCTAAACACAATTGTTTTTCAAATATTTCATATTATTCAAAATAAATGTTATTCATAATGAATATTATGTTAATGCAAAAATATAATGGTCAATTAAATTTTAAAAAATTGTTGGCTTTAGACAGATACTTGGTTTTTGGGTCATTTGGACGTTAAACTTTTGTTTCTTTAATAATAATTATACAAATGCGCGACATTGATTGTATAAATTTGAAATTTAAATTTTCAAAAGTTGTAAGATGGATTTTGGAACCCTAGATGGCCTCAATTAGAAAACTCATAAATACAAAGTTTGTTCCACTCATCAAGGTCTACATTTTCTCTAATGGTCACATTTTCATTTGAAAAAGTTTGGACCACTCAATTTTGAAATTTGAAAGAATTCGTAGCAAAACGCTAATTTTCGAAACCATGGATGGCCTCAAATGGAAAACTCATGAATACTAATATTGCTCCACTCATCAAGATCTACATTTCATATATAGACCATTTTTGCATTTGACAAAGTGCTCGCAAAGTGTAGTTCAAAATCCACACTTCCCACGTATAGTTTCATATAGTTTGTGTGAGATTCAAGATTTGGTGAGTATTGTTTACATAAACTTTCCCAAATGGAAAAATAGTATATATAAAAAGTTTGGATATTGATGAGCTCTAACAACTTGGTATTCAAAAGATTTTCATTCTAAGTCATTTTCTCCGTCGTTTGACCAAAGTCCGTCTTCGAATTTAAAAACATGTGCCTGGGACTCGATCAAATTTGTCCGGATAAAAATATGACCCATGTATGAAATGTAGGTCTTGATGAGATCTAACAACTTGGTATTTAGAAGTTTTCCATTTGAAGTCCTCAGATGGGTCGTTTGACCAAGTTTGACCAAAGTCAAAACAGTGGGTTTCACAAACACACTCTTTGACCGAGCCCTGAATGGCCTCAAATGAAAAACTCATGATTACAAACTTTGTTACACTCATCAAGGTCTACATTTTCTCTAATGGTCACATTTTTATTTGAAAAAGTTTGGACGACTCAATTTTGAAATTTGAAAGAATTCATAGCGAAACGCTAATTTTTGGAACCATGGATGGCCTCAAATGGAAAACTCAAGAATTCCAATATTGCTCCACTCATCAAGATCTACATTTCATATATAGACCATTTTTGCATTTGACAAAGTGCTCGCAAAGTGTAGTTCAAAATCCACACTTCCCACGTATAGTTTCATATAGTTTGTGTGAGATTCAAGATTTGGTGAGTATTGTTTACATAAACTTTCCCAAATGGAAAAATGGTCTATATAAAAAGTTTGGATATGGATGAGCTCTAACAACTTGGTATTCAAAAGATTTTCATTCCAAGTCATTTTCTCCGTCGTTTGACCAAAGCCCGTCTTCGAATTTAAAAACATGTGCCTGAGACTCGATCAAATTTATCCGGATGAAAATATGATCCATGTATGAAATGTAGGTCTTGATGATATCTAACAACTTGGTATTCAGAAGTTTTCCATTTGAAGTTCTCAGATGGGTCATTTGACCAAGTTTGACCAAAGTCAAAACAGTGGGTTTCACAAACACACTCTTTGACCGAGCCCTGAATGGCCTCAAATGAAAAACTCATGAATACAAAGTTTGTTCCACTCATCAAGGTCTACATTTTCTCTAATGGTCACATTTTTATTTGAAAAAGTTTGGACCACTCAATTTTGAAATTTGAAAGAATTCACAGTGAAACGCTAATTTTCAAAACCATGGATGGCCTCAAATGGAAAACTCATGAATACCAATATTGCTCCACTCATAGACCATTTTTGAATTTGACAAAGTGCTCGCAAAGTGTAGTTCAAAATCCACACTTCCCACCTATAGTTTCATATAGTTTGTGTGAGATTCAAGATTTGGTGAGTATTGTTTACATAAACTTTCCCAAATAGAAAAATGGTCTATATAAAAAGTTTGGATATTGATGAGCTCTAACAACTTGGTATTCAAAAGATTTTCATTCCAAGTCATTTTCCCCGTCATTTGACCAAGTTTGACCAAAGCCCGTCTTCGAATTTAAAAACATGTGCCTGGGACTCGATCAAATTTATTTGGATGAAAATATGATCCATGTATGAAATATAGGTCTTGATGAGGTCTAACAACTTGGTATTCAGAAGTTTTCCATTTGAAGTCCTCAGATGGGTCATTTGACCAAGTTTGACCAAAGTCAAAACAGTGGGTTTCACAAACACACTCTTTGACCGAGCCTTGAATGGCCTCAAATGAAAAACTCATGAATACAAAGTTTGTTCCACTCATCAAGGTCTATATTTTCTCTAATGGTCACATTTTTATTCGAAAAAGTTTGGACCACACAATTTTGAAATTTGAAAGAATTCATAGTGAAACGCTAATTTTCGGAACCATGGATGGCCACAAATGGAAAACTTATGAATACCAATACTGCTCCACTCATCAAGATCTACATTTCATATATAGACTATTTTTGCATTTGACAAAGTGCTCGCAAAGTGTAGTTCAAAATCTACACTTCCCACCTATAGTTTCATATAGTTTGTGTGAGATTCAAGATTTGGTGAGTATTGTTTACATAAACTTTCCCAAATGGAAAAATGGTCTATATAAAAAGTTTGGATACTGATGAGCTCTAACAACTTGGTATTCAAAAGATTTTTATTCCAAGTCATTTTCTGCATCGTTTGACCAAGTTTGACCAAAGCTCGTCTTCGAATTTAAAAACAAGTGCCTGGGACTCGATCAAATTTATCCAGATGAAAATATGATCCATGTATGAAATGTAGGTCTTGATGAGATCTAACAACTTGGTATTCAGAAGTTTTCCATTTGAAGTCCTCATATGGGTCATTTGACCAAGTTTGACCAAAGTCAAAACAGTGGGTTTTACAAACACACTCTTTGACCGAGCCTTGAATGGCCTCAAATGAAAAACTCATGAATACAAAGTTTGTTCCACTCATCAAGGTCTACATTTTCTCTAATGGTCACATTTTTATTTGAAAAAGTTTGGACCACTCAATTTTGAAATTTGAAAGAATTCATAGCAAAACGCTAATTTTCGGACCATGGATGGCCTCAAATGGAAAACTCATGAATACCAAGATGTTACAATTATATTACACATAATGTTACAATTATATTACACAATATGTCAAGTACAAATCACTACCATTATCAAGCTAGCACAGTGGTAAACTTTTTCTTAACGTAAAGCCCTTGGTTATGATCATTTTGTAACCATGGAGTGTCCTCTGCAACGAGCATGATGCTTGGGTCTTTGGCCACACAGAAGGGTGGGATCCATTCGTCCTTTTCATAATTCTCTGACACGTCTGACTTGTCTTCAACTCCCACGATGTTTCTTTTCCCTGTAAGAACGATGTGGCGCTTTGGCTCGTTGGTGTTTTTCTCATCTTGTTTCCCTCTCTTGGGTTTTGTAGACATGTCTTTCACATAGAACACCTGATTCACCTTAGTACTGAGGACGAATAGATCGTTTGTATATCCAATATTGTTGAGGTCCACTGTTGTCATTCCATACTCCTTATTGACTAATACCCCTCCTTTCATCTTCACCAATTGGCATCGAAATAAAGGGACTTTAAAGTTATGTGCATAGTCTAGTTCCCAAATCTCCTCTATACGACCATAATATGTGTGCATGTCCCCATTCATGTCCTTGGAATCCACACGGATACCACTGTTTTGGTTGGTACTCTTTTTATCTTGTGATACGGTGTAAAATGTATTTCCATTTCCTTTGTACGTGAGGACATGCCACGCTGGTTGCCTAGCCAACAAATAAAGTTCATCTCCAATATCTTTATCACCCTGGCATTTTTTTCGCACCAGTCACCGAATGTTTCCATGTGATGACGCGTAACCCAAGTCTCATTCTTTCCAGGATTCTCGGATCGTACAAAATCCATATGTTCCTCAATATAGGGTTCCACCACAATGGAGTTTCCAAGGACTGTGTAGTGTGCTTTATTGAATAGATCATCACCCTGACTGATATATGTTTTCTTTCCTAGTGTACCCTTTCCACTGAGTCTCCCCTCATACCTTGATTCAGGAAGACCAATCGGGTCAAGATTAGGAATGAAGTCCACACAGAACTCAATGACCTCCTCTGTCCCGTATCCCTTGATGATGCTTCCTTCTGGCTGACCCCGCTGGTGAATATATTTTTTCAGTACACCCATAAATCTCTCTAAGGGAAACATGTTGTGTAGGAAGACAGGACCCAGGATATGAATCTCTTTGACCAGATGAACTAGGAGATGTGTCATGATATCAAAGCAAGATGGAGGAAACACCAACTCAAAGCTGACAAGACATTGAACCACATCGTTCTGTAGAGTAGCTAGATCAAGAGGATTGATTGCCTTCTGAGAAATTGCATTGAGGAATGCACACAACTTCACGGTGGCCAGACGTACATGTGGAGGTAGAATTCCTCTTAAGGCAACCGGAAGCAGTTGTGTCATAATCACGTGGCAGTCGTGCGATTTTAAGTTGACAATTTTTTTTCTCTGGCACATTTATTATACGCTTTATGTTGGAGGAGAACCCAGATGGGACCTTGATGTTGCTTAGGCACTCAAACATGATTTCCTTCTCCTCATTGCTAAGAGTGTAGCTAGTAGGTCTTAAATACTGGCATCCATCATCTGTCTGCTCTGGATGCAGGTTGTCTCGTTCTTTCATGCGCTTTAAGTCCTCTCGAGCCTCAAGGGTATCCTTAGGCTTTCCAAATACACCCATAAACCCTAGGAGATTGACACATAGATTCTTCGTCAGGTGCATCACGTCGATGGAGTGGCGGACCTCAAGGTTTTTCCAATATGGTAGCTCCCAAAATATTGACTTTTTCTTCCACATTGGGGCATGCCTCGAAGCATCTTTCGGAATAGGTTCGCTGCCTTCTCCCTTTCCAAACACTACTTTCAAATCTTTGACCATCTCGAATACCTCTGCCCCATCTCGGTAGCCTGGCTTGGACCGGTGTTCTGCCGTACCTTTAAAATGTTTGCCTTTCTTTCACAACTGGTCGTTCTTAGCAAGAAATCGACGATGGCCAAGGTATACGACCT
This sequence comes from Sorghum bicolor, assembly GCF_000003195.3. NCBI lineage: Eukaryota > Viridiplantae > Streptophyta > Magnoliopsida > Poales > Poaceae > Sorghum > Sorghum bicolor. Next base: position 20,965,785 of record NC_012874.2, read on the forward strand.
TTCGACATTTTTTCAAATAGACAGCTTGAAGGTCACCAAAGCAATGGGTGCAAGCATTATATCCCTTGTTTGTCTGTCCTAAAAGATTGCTTAGAGCTGGCCAATCATTGATTGTCACGAACAACAATGCTCGTAGGTCAAATGCTTCCTGTTTGTACTCATCCCACATATGCACACCTAGTTTGCTCCATAGAAGCTAGAGTTCCTCAACCAATGGCCTCAGGTAAACATCGATGTCGTTGCTAGGTTGCTTCGGACCTTGGATTAGCACCAGCATCATAATGAACTTCTGCTTCATGCATAACCACGGAGGAAGGTTGTAGATACATAGAGTAACGGGCCAAGTGCTATGACTAGAGCTCTGGTCCCCAAAAGGATTAAATCCATCCGTACTCAATGCGAACCTTAGGTTTCTTGCGTCCTCTGCAAAGTCTGGAAATTCTCTATCGATCCCTCTCCACCGAGAACCATCTACAGGGTGTCTCAACATGTTGTCCACCTTACGGTCTTCTTTGTGCCGTCGCAACAACTTTGCATGCTCCTTATTTCTGAACAAACGTTTTAGGCGTGAAATTATTGGAGCATACCACATAACATTGGCAGGGATTCTCTTCCACGGACGTTCTTCATCCTCAACATCGTCAGGGTCATCCCGCAAGATCTTGTACCGTGACGCATGGCAAATAGGGCATTCATCTAATTTCTCGTGCTCGCCACAGTACAGGATGCAGTCATTAGGGCATGCATGTATCTTCTCGATTTGTAATCCCAAAGGGCAGACGATCTTTTTTTGCTTCGTATGTAGTGGTGGGTAACTCATTAGGCTTCGGAAGCATCTTTTTTTTGGATCTTCAGTAATTTTCCAAATGCCTTGTCAGAAATACCATTCTCTGCCTTCCACTGTAACAACTCCAGTGTTGTGCCTAGCTTTTTCTGTCCCTCTTCGGCCGACGGGTAGAGTAGCTTCTTGTGATACTCTAGCATTTGGTCAAATTTAGCCTTCTCCTTTGCACTTTCGCAATCTCTCTGTACGTCACGAATGACATCACCAATAGCATCGTCATCATCAATGATACTGTTTCCTGCATCCCCGTCTTCACCTTCGTCCTCTACTGCGAAGTCGCAGTATTGAGCAAAAACATCGTCAGGGTATGCTTGCTCTTCTTTACCTTCTTCCATCATAACCTCGGTCTCTCCGTGTTTGGTCCAACAAATATAGTTTGGCATGAAACCATTCGTGAACAAGTGCAAGTGAATTTCTCTTGAGTTTGAAAATTCCTTCAAATTCTTACACACGGCACATGGACAGCACATAAAACCATCCCGCTTATTTTGCTCTGCCACTCTGCGGAATTCTCACACGCCCTCAATGAACTCGTTGGAGCGGCGATCGACATTGTACATCCAATGGCGTGACATTATCTGCATTATCATGGAATTGTAATTTTTCTATTAGAAGCTATAATTTTATCACTAAAGAAAATTAATTTCAAGAACTTTTAAAGTGAAAAACAATTTATTTAACAATTACAACAAAAATTATATTATTAATATTTTAAAATAAGAACATGACCATATTAAAGTAAAAAATATCCTATAATATCTATAATAGAACTAAATATGATTTGTGTATACATAGTAGTAATGATTTGTGTAAACTAGTTTCTAGCGGGCACACACTTAGCATCGTAAAAAAAATTCAAACATGAGAAGATGATGATTGGAGAGATAGCAACATAAAATAATTAAAATAGACATATGTCCAATATAAAATTACATATGACGGTGAGAAACATAGGAGGATGAAGCTAGCAACCTTTCAAATAAATCGACGACGGCGTAGAAGCGTTGAAATGGATCGATCGCGGGAGATGAGAGCAATAACAAGCAAGAACAAGCAAGAACAAAGGACCTTGGGCTCGGGTAGGGAGAGGAAGAAGGGAGAAGGAAGATTCAATTACAGCGGAGAGGGTTTAGTCCCGGTTGGTGTTACCAACCGAGACTAAACATCTACCTTTAGCCCCGGTTGGTGCCAACGACCGGTACAAAAGGTTTAGTCCCGGTTAGTGGCACAAACCGGGGCTAAAGGTAGGTCTTTAGTCCTGGTTGGTAACACACACCGGGACTAAAGGTCCCTCCCTGACAGCGCCTGACACCATAGCCGTTGGGGAGGGACCGTTAGTTCTAGTTGGCTTTACCAACCGGGACTAAAGATCTCTTTTGTCCCGGGTGCCAAAAATGCCAGGACTAAAATTCATTTGGCACATCGACGAAAAGTCTGTTCTCTAGTAGTGCAACTTGTTTATTCGGTAGAAAATAGGAGATCGTCGGAGAGAGCAGATCGACGCCGCGGTGGCCGGCGCTAACACTGCACATGACGCATGGCATGTGGCCTGTTTGCAAGTAGTAGTGTAATCGAGTGACATAAATCTGTTAATAATCTTTCTTATGCTGCTATCTTCTTTCTCCAGGATGGATCCTTTGATATCCTGTGAGCCTGAGGCTCTGAGCTCTGAATGTTTATCCATTGGGGCAGTTGGTGTGGTGACCACATGTCATCGTCGTTTGTGAAGCAACAAGCAAACGCAAAAGCCCTGCGGCAACGGTTTGGACGTACACCTGCATGCCATGTGACGAAAAGCCACAGGCGCTGTGCACGTCTTCGTCGATCGACAGCACAGGACGGACAACAAGTGATGGTGCAAGTGCAAACTGCAAACCGGCCGGAAGGGACAAGGCCGGCCGGGCCTCCTTTCTGCCTGCAGTTGGGAAGGCACTCTGAATTTGCACCCACATGCATGGCCGGCCCCGGCCGGCTCTATCGGCTGCACTGCACTACTCCTAGTGGCAAGCGGCAGAGGTATAGCTAGGGATGAAAATGGTACGGATATTTTCCGACAGTATTCGAGACCGAATTCGTTTAGGGGGTTGAGATCTGTCCGTATCCGAGTCCGAATGTTTAATATCCGATACCGTATCCGTATCCGAATACTTAAATCGTATATTTATGATGTCGACATCCAATTTTATCTTATCCGACATGCATTGTTGATATTATCCGTATTTAAATCCGAATCCGAATCCAAACAAATATATAAAAACAAATATGATATCAGTAATATCCGTTTGTATAGTTTTATCCCTAGTATAGGCACGTAATAGGCCTGCCTGACCGTGACGAGCTGCTCAGTCCTCAGTGTCCGTGATCGATCGGTTACACGCAGTGGCACGTGTTCTTGCCTCTTTTCTCGTCTCTGTTCCCTGATGCTGCTGCCCCATTGTCAGGGACATGTGTTACAGTGCTAAGAGCAATTCCAACAGTTTGCTAAAAGTATTTGATATCCTATGATTTTTATCAAAACTATAAAAAATAGCCTCCAACAAGTTGGCAAAACTATTTAGCAATTTTGTGCCCTTCACTTGGCAAATATGCCAAGTCCTCCATCATCACTTGGCATCACGTGTATCCCAATTTGCCAACTAGTTTTGCTAACTTGTTGGAGGCTCAATTTTGTGATTTTGGCAAAAATCCTAGGATGCTAAGTTCTTTTGCCAAGCCCAAATAGCAAACTGTCGGAAAAGACCTCCTTTTTCACTTGACATTTGGTTTTAAGACTTGGCAAAACTATAGATTTGCCAATTGAGTTTTAGCAAACTATTAGAGTTGCTCTAAGCTACTAGTATAGACCATGTGTTGTTGCCATTGGGACTGCATGCAGTGCAGCCACTTGCATTGCATGGATCCTTTTCGGCACGTGCTGATAAAGTCTCTGATTTGAGTGAAGAGCCGGCCGGGCACCCGAATGGATTTCGGCATTAAAGAATAAGTCACATGGACCGATGGACGGGAAAGTACGATTCGTCTGATGAGTGTCTGGACGATCATTCGACCAGCTTGTACACACGCACAGCAGAGACGGCTAAATAAGCTCTATAAGGACGGCAAATCATCATCTTGGTATTAGAAAAACATTGAATCATAACTGTTAAACAACCTATCTTGAGAAAGTTTGATCAACATGCATCCCATAATGATAAAAATTTCTATGGGCTAGTAAACAACATAAAGAACGTGCAATAAATTGACCGTCATGTTGTGTCATTATTTCAAAATTCATTATATCTATCCAATATCAACATCGAAAAATTTGTTTGCTCTTTGTTTGGGATTGCGGTTGATGAGATAGGTAATATATCTACACCGTTCACGGCGCGACTCGCACATATATGAGAAGTACTCGGCGGTTCCACCTCTTGCCGCTGCGTGCTTTCCTCGCTCACGGGACAACTGCCGGGCGTGGGCGTGTGGATCTGGCGTGCTGTGTGACGCGTGCATCTCGTCTTCCTTTGCCAGCGGAGTTCTTCAAAAAGAGCGGCCTGAGGAAGATGACTACAGCTGCTACCCCATCAATGATGGGATTTTATCCGTTAGCGAAATGTACATCTTCTTACACGTGATGCCTCCCCTTGTCATTCGCCTCTACCCCATTGGCCATGGCTCTATCCTCCGAACCACTCCTCTAGCATCGCTCGCCCATGGCTAGCTCTGGTGTCACGGTACGAAGCAAGTGCCCTGCCCCTGCTATTCGCCTAGGGAAGAAATCTTGGGAAAATATTTTCTCCTAAGGGGACAATTCTAACCACACTTGTCTCCGCACCACACACTAGGACAAAATATGATATCCCACTTTGTCTCGTCCCAACAACAACTAAACATGCCTGGTTTGGTAAAGGGATTGATCCTAGTAGGGATTGTAGGTTGGAGGTTTGTAGGGGGTGATGTCATTCGTTCCAAGTAGGTATTGTTCCCATGAGATTTAGAGTGTCCTTGTCCCGAAGGGGAAATTCGTGAGCAATGGAACTGCAATGCGTCTCTCAAGCTAATGCCATTCTCAGTACAAGTTTCATAAAAGTTGTAAAATATCACTAAATAACATACAAATCTAGTTACATGGCATGTGAAATTTATAAGAAAATAAAAGGTTGGGTTTTATGAGGATCAAGCCTGGTGGATAAAGCTACCTAGGCTACGACAAAAATGGAAGAATTGGAATGAAACCCCACTAAAAATAATTTGTTTCATCTACAAGCGTTTTACACTCAACTTCATGAAATAATTAAATGCATTGGTTAGCCTTTGAAAATCATGAAATGAACTGTGCATTGAGAGAAGTTGTTTCATTTATCATTCGAGTCTGTCTACTGCACAACTGTGTGTTTTACTAGAAGTCAGCACTCGGTTGTTGGCTACAAGTAAAACACATGAATTCCATCATAGACAAATCTGTGTGTTTTAGCAGAAGCTAGCACTCACTTGTTGTCTTCATATAAAACACACTTGATTTCCATCTAGGACATATCTGTGTGTTTCAAGTATCCGTAACACATGAATTTTACCACCTTTAGATCAAAAACCAACAGCTGGCCACAAAAGATAAGCAAAATCTATAAGTTTCCTTATGCACACGTAAAGAGATGTTCTCAGTAAACAAATGCACAATGAATATGATCTTCAGAAATTACAAAACATAAATATAAAAATTGCACATACCAAATAGTGCAAATAGTATGTGTTCTTAATGCAATTATACTTTATATATAAGAATACAAAATCCAGCTCATGAATGTGGAGTCTGCTGACAGTACAATTAGACAGGACAGGATGGTGTACATAGAAAGAATGACAAATTGGAACACAACCACATAAGCATGGCCAAAAACCTTGATGACACATATCTGCACACTGCTGCCAGCAGGCCACAAACGGTGTTGCATCTGCAAAGAAAAATATAAAAAATGCAATTTACATATCTCACACTACCAAGTGCCAAAAAGTTGCACATATGAGAGCATATACAATTTCTATTTGCAGAAAAGACCTGAAAAGAACCTTCACATGAGCCTCCACTTGCAGCCATATTTGGATCACATCCTAGTTCCTCAACCAACAAGTACTTGCAGACCTCCAAATGACCCTTGCATGTCGCTCATCACCATTTCCTATGCCAAGAATTCATAGCAGGTCTAGATGGCACATGAGATTAACAATAAGAATAGATCACAGCAATGTACTGGAACCAACACTACATACTAATTTACCATAATAAGAGTATGTAAACTTCAGAAACCAAGATTATTTCAGCATAATAAGAGCATAGATTTAAGTAACATACTAAAACTGCACACAGATTCTTTATAATGCTCCAACTTTAACATAGACAACATTTGTTTCTAAATGCATGTAAATTAATAGTGGAGTAGGAAGTATATATAAATAGATGCTGGGCAGAAAGAATGCATTTGCAAATTCTATATTCATAAATCTATTAGGCATCAGTTACAATGACAGAGATGAGCAAAATACTGCCTCGGCTTACTTTATATTTTCTTCCATGTTTCTTCCCCTACTGCATTGCAGAGAATAGGATAGACACTACAATTCATGGTGCCAAACACACTTAGAAAAATAAAGACATAATATAAATTACATAACAATAATGAAAAAAACATTACAATAAGTGGATTTTCTAATATTAAAAAATGCAATATCAGAACTTATAGCTTACTTGCCAAATCATATCCTTCACAAGTAAATAGGGCGGCATTTCTCCTTCTAATGCAAACTTGATAGTAGCTGGCACCTGAAATTTAAAACAAAACAGATCAAAACATTGTATTCTTTTTCAGCAATTGACTCAAGCGTAAACACAATACATTACAGTGTGATAAGATCATGCACAAAACAAAACAAAAACAAGAGGATAGAGCTATTTTGCACAAATTCCACCGCAAAAGAAATCACATGATAAGGAAAATAGTCTAGTCAAGTTCCATCTTACAGCATATGCATAAATAATGATGATTGAGAGAAGATAGAGCTCTAGATGTCCTCTGGCTAGCTGCTGCTAGGGCAGGGACACACAGAGAGACTGAGAGAGAGAGAGAGTGTGTAATTGTGAGTTTATGGGGGTCTGTGTTGCCACAAATGACAATATGTGTTAGCACAAATCAAGAGTGATTGTACTTTTAAGTTGTGTGTTGGCACAAATCACAAGTAAAAAAGATGTGTGTGCAAGCACAAATCACAATAAACATTTTTTCTATGAAAGAACAGGACAAGAATAATTCACAAAACAGAAGACTAAATGAGCATTTCAACTAGCACCTAAATCACAATTTATAGATTTCAAAATGTGTTAGCATAAATTACAAGAAACCATTTTTTTCTATGAAAGGACAAAGACAAAAAAGAGGTGTAGACTGACACAAATCACAATAAACAAAGAAAATGTTTTGCTAACACGAATCACAAGAAACAACTTTTTTCTATGAAAGGGAAAGGACAAAAATTTGGTGTGGGTGGACAGAAAACACAATAAATAAAAAATTATGTTTACACAAATCATAAGAAACAAATGTACTTTGTTGTGCTAGCACAAATCACGATAAACAAAGGAAAAGGTGGAGGGATTGGGATTGGGGTTACAAGTCTAACTAGTTCCAAGTCTTCCTAAGGTAGACAGGCACCAAGTGCTGCAACAAGCCACCCAACATTGTTGAGGCATGCTGGCATTACAACCACCCAACATAATTGCAGCAATGGTGCTTAAAAAACTAACATTTAACATCCTACTACCAGGTTAAGTCTTTTTGTGGCGAGGTAGGCACCGAGTTTTGCAACAAGTTTATGGAGTGTTGACTGCCACCCGACACAACAATGAGGGTTTAGACCCAACCATCCACCAAAAAGTAAAACCATAGCATATTCCCCCGCTCAAAAGAAGAACATCAAGTCACTCACTTTCTCATGCAAACAGGATAGCTCCTGGACGGAAACACTGCCCGCCAAAGTGTGCCCACTGTGGCTGGAGGACGTCTCCAACATCTCATCGAACTTTATGAACCAGCCAACCTGAGCAGTAGCAAAATGTGCATAGCAGATGTGAGCAACTGTAGAAAGGCAAAAAAAAATCAGATCAAGCAGATCTGATACACAAAATATACTAGAGAGGTGATCAGAGTTTGAGATAGAGGGAAATAAAGGTGCCCAGGTAAACTTATCAACTCATAAGTGCTCCTTTGGTATTTAAAATAATAAAGTCCCAGGAAATCACTTGCGACTAGAAAAGCTTCATAACAAGACTTAGCAAAAGTTTTTTGGAGCCTTTGCTTGGTATACTTACACATATGAGAGCGAATGCACTAGCTCTTGTCATCATGTAGGATGGGATAGGTAATCAGGGTTGTTGTGCTTCGCCTCATAGTCCCCTAGCAAAAAACATGCACTTAGATCATCAAATCCGCTAGAATGGCTGCAAATATTTACACATGAAAGACACACTGCAAAAAATACAAAACCACCAGCCACTAAGATCATCTAGCAGAAAAAAACAAAACAAGGAAAATGGTTCAACACCGGCATATTCATATACTCAAAACTACGATTGTGCTGCTACATACTTGCAATTTACATTATTGCTGACTGCAATTATATAGCTGGATCTTTTATTTGTTTGGTTTTCATAAACACAAAAGATTAATAGGATCAAAAGCAAAACAACTACTATGTAGAAGAATAGCAAGCAAATAAAATTTACTAGTATACTATTGCTAGACAACTTCAAAGTACTCTAAAACCTCAGAACTCAAAACTAAGTATTTTGATCAGGGATCGTAAAAATGATTGCAGTGAACTAGTGAAGCCAGCACAAGGAACCTATCAGATCAAACAAACAGAGAGGAATAGAAGCCAGCAGCAGCAGATGGAAATCTAAATCAGGGGACCAAAATTTATACTAAAATTTCCCAACCCCAACTCCATCTCTAAGCAACTCAAATCCATGGCATTCCACTCAACTAGAACAAACCTCAAATCAGCTAAATCTGGCTACGCCCACAAAGAACCCCGAATTAGCTAAACTACTACTAACTGAGATGTTCTCCAGACTATAGTTACACAGTACTGTTGTATATACAATAGCTTGAAAATAACACAATTGTTCCAATCAAGCCACTTGCTGGAAAACTCATAGCTAATATTGCTCTTAAAAGAATACAATACCAAGCACGAGAAATATTCAGTTAACCATAGTGAAAAGAACAAAGACACATTCAATTTGAGATACTTTCAGATCATGAGAAGCAGGAGTTCATGAATAATTCTCATCATGTGTGATGAAAAATTCTCATCAGAGGTATGTCAGATAAACATGACACAAAGGGGATACTACAAAAAAACACAACCCACATCCAGGTTCACAATTTGAAAGAATATTATGCCTTGCAGGTTCACAAACACACTAACACATTCAGGCTCACAACCACACTAAAATGAGTCATTCACATAATAAAAAAACATGCATGAGGAGGGCTCATCCACAAGGATCTATGCACAAAGGAGAGAAAGTTAACTGACAGCAAGGCTTCCAAGTGATAGTGAAAGGCGATGAACAATACTTACTGATGTTTTGTTTGGATTCTTTGCAGACGTGGCCATGTGTATGAGCTTTGATATGCTGATACTTCAATACCTACAGAAACCGATAAATGTGTGAGCAACGGCAGTCAGGGACTATATATGTAGGGAACTGACAAAGAATTCAATGTCAAAGAATTCAGTCACGGACAACATGAAAAAAGATATCTACATCAGTCATGGACAGGGGAAAACCGAAAACCAAACTGCAGTTCGACGAGGCATAATTGTTCATCTAGATAGACCTTTGAAAACTTGTCATGCTACTATGTTTGCAAATTAATGAAAAAATAGGTTTGGGACCTGCTGTGTTTTTGGAAGTCCATATAGTGTCAAAACTCAAAAAAGCAGAAGTGCATATCCTTATACTCGTATGCAAACAAACCAAATAAAGTTTTGCATTAGGTTGCACAATACCAGCCCTGAACTTTCAGTTATCCTGACCAGTTCCATCACTGTTCACTACTAAAAAATAAAATCTAGCACTTCACTTTTGATATACCAATATGAGTAGAGCGTTCAGGCCTTTTCTTGATTTCATGCGAGCAGAGCAGTAGTAGAAGGCAAGCGCAAGCACAACCAATAAATATGGGCCCCTAAATCTGTGGTACCATATACGTACTTTGCAATAGCTCACCTTTTGTGGTTCCAAAAATGAGATTTTCAGTACATGGCATATGCATTAGCTACACAAACCCAGTGAAAAAAAGCAAATAGAATCTACTCACTTGAAGACATACTCAGATTAAAAGCAGTGCCATTGTCGAGCTAACCAACAGCACCTCAGAGTCAAAGACCCTTTAGTATCAAATGTAGCAATGACAAAACCCATGTCACATCAGTTCTTGGACCAAATAAAGAACTTTAAAAATCATGTTACCTCATTGCTACCTGTAGCCCATCAAGGACAATATGAAAAAAGAAGAAACAAAAGAACAAGCTCTAACTATTTGCAAGCTGGCAAATTAAATCTCACATGTACATAGACAAACACGATCATAATAACACCCGTGCCTCCTCCACACATGAATAAACAACACTACTTTTTATTAGGACAGTATTAACATCTTAGGGAAGAATAAAACTTCACTACACACATGCTCAGTGATACAGGAGCATGACAAGTTAGATTCACCGAATATGCAATTACCTATATATTCAGAAGCAACGACGTAAAACTAGAAAAGTCTATACAAATTCTCAGAGCAATAAGTCAGAGTCTTATAAATGCATGAACTAATTTAACTTGCTATATGGGCCTAGATATTGACATGGCATTCATGGCAATATCGGAGCATGTAATACTGATGGAACGAGACTATAAAAATGCATGATGAAAAACCCATCCTCGCACAAGCCCGCCGCCCACAGTCTAAATTCCCAATCTCAGGCTGCCTAGAAAATACTGTATGCAAGATTAAATTCCCTAAAATATTTTTGAATGGAAAATTCAAAACAGAAAATCCAATTTTAGAGTTACCAACAAGGATGCCCCTTCCTGGGTTCTACTGGTTGCCCAAACTGTCGACGAAAGCTAGTCGGCAGTCTACCTTGGGGTATACCCACAGTAGTAGTTTATCGGCAGACAGGTGCACAAGCTACGAACTCGATGGTGATGCAAGACACAGACAAGGTTTTTATCCAGGTTCGGCCGCCGTGTGGGCGTAACACCTACGTCCTGCGTCTGATTGTATTGTTGTGGGTTGAATTGAGTTGTCTAAGGGGGGTCCCTTGCCTCTCTTTATATAGTCCAGAGGGTAGGGTTACAGATCTGGAAACTAATCCTAGTCAGTTACAATTGCCATAGATAATGCGATATCAATTCCTATTCTAACCGACTAGAATCCTGCTTGATCTCCACGTCTTGTTTCCTTGCGCGAAGCTCTAGGCAGTTGGATCAAGCTTCGATCTGTCTCGTAATGGGCCAATTCTCCTGGCCCAAACCTAGCCGTAAGGGTATAGGGGTTTATACCCCACAGTTAGTCCCCGAGCTCCATGTATTATGATGTAACACACCGTCTTGAGCTTCTTCGACCAGTGAGGCTTGACGTCTTCGACCAGCAGGAAAATCGCCCGAACAGTTGACAGTTGATCAAAATAGACACCGAAGAAGCAGGTTGCTTGAATAATGCATGGTGCTCTTTAAGAATAAAGATTTCTTTCCTGGTGAATTGTGCTCACTTTACTTTTTGTAAAAAGTAAGCACTCACAAAAAGCAAGCATATTCACCGTCAGGTGAAGTGTGCCCACTTAGTCCCCGAGCCTGGTAGTAGGTGACGTAGACACGTGGTGCCAGGGTCCAAAGAGAAAAGGCCACATAAAGAATCTGATAGTGAAATACATCGCCAGATGCGTCGTACCGATGTAGTCCCCGAGCTTGTTGGAAGGTGAAGTATGAGCCTTGTAACAAGAACTAAAAAATAATACTATCCCTCAAACGTGTGCGAACGAATCGACCAGTCCCTGAGTATGTCGTACTCAGTGGTTGGTGAAGTTCCCATTTTTTTAGATGAGCGAGCTTAATCGACCAGTCCCCGAGCCTATCACGTTCGGTGGTCGGTGTAGTCCATAGTTTGCGAATGAATAGGCTGGTCGACCAGTCCCCGAGCATAACATGCTCGGTGGTTGGTACAGTCCCCAGATTGCGAATGAGCGGGCTGGTCGACCAGTCCCCGAGCATATCATGCTCGGTGGTCGGTACAGTCCCAGATTGCGAATGAGCGGGCTGGTCGAACAGTCCCCGAGCATATCATGCTCAGTGGTCGGTACAGTCCCCAGATTTTTAAATGAATCCAAATAAATTGATTATTTAGATTTGAGAAACATCGTCTCTCTTCATTAATTTGTGATGTGACGAGGCGCCCTACCGTCTTGTCAGGCTGACGCATGAAAAGGGATGCCTGCTAACTGTACAGCCGCTCATCACGTGGACCAAAAATGGAAAATCATTAATCATTAAAAAAGGCTACCGAATTTACTATGACGGAAGTTGAAAATCGAAACGCCACTGCCGCCGCAAAGGCCGCACACTTCCCCAAAATGCGGGAACTGGAAGAGGTGGTGTTGCTGTTATAAAGAGCCCGACGGCGTGTCCTTGGATCTTTACCCAGCAGTTGCATACTAGCATCCTGCCTACATTCCCTTGCTGCCTCCTCCCTTCGTCCTTCTTGCTGCTTCCAATCCCACTAGATCCAGCGCAAGGTTCTCTAGGCGGAAGATGGCCAAGAGCGACTCGAAGAAGAGAGCCGAGATGATGGCCAAGAAGTGGAAGAAGTCTCGGTGCACCACCAGGTCTCTCAATGACCTCGTCGAGATGGGAGTGCTACACAATGAGGAGCTCGGCGTCTGGAGAGCGCCGGAAGGGGAAAGCTACCCAGATCCCCGAGCTGGTGAGATTGTTGTCTTTGAGGATTTTTTCAAGAGGGGGTTTGGGGTACCGGTTCATCCATTTCTTCAGGGGTTGCTTCTTTACTATGAGATCGGGATCTGCAATCTGCACCCGAACACTATTCTACTCGTGGCGACCTTCATTCACCTTTGTGAGGCGTTTGTTGGCATTGAGCCACATTTTGATCTTTTCCGTTACTTATTCTGCTTGAGGAAGAAAGGAGCAGTCGGAGGCTCTAAGATTGCAGGTGGAGTATACCTCAATCTCCGCGACGTGATGAAAAATTGGTATCTTAGCTGCCCCTGGAACACCTCCCTCACTGAGATGTACAAGAGGTGGTTCTACATCAGGGTGGAGCCGGGTAGCATCACGTTTTGCGACGTCGGCTACATCCCCGAGAAGAGGGTCAGTTGGACGGACTGGCCAGAGTACACTGGTCAGGTGACGGAGCTGATGAACCTGATCGACTGGTCGCGCCTGGATGGGCCAGGAGTGGTCGGGAACTTCCTCAGCCGATGAGTTATGCCTTGCTAGAGGAGGGTGCATTCGGCGTATGAGTACCAAGGCGGCTAGGACTCGACCAGGATGCATCGTGACAACCTGGAGAAGCCCGAGATCCAGCAAAGGATCAACGAGCTATTCAACCTGGCCGACAATAGCTTCGTGCGAAGCGATGACCAGATGCACGCCTATAAGCTGGGTCGACCAGCCCCCAAGGTAAATGACAACTTCAGTTAATTTTTCTAAAGTGTCATGCCCTTGTGCTGATAACTTGTCGCTCTTTCGTTGTAGATCGGAGACATTGACCGGGCGACGGTGTATGTGTCGTTGGCGCCCGGTATGGAGCACCCGGTCAGAGTGGATCCTCCGGCGGACGACGCTGCTTGGTGTTACCGATACACCAGTAGTGACGAGGACGAGAACCGTCCGGCGCCGACCACCGACGACAGGGTGGCCGGCAAGAGACCGATGGCTGTGGAGCCATCCCAGGCAGGAACAGCGCCAGCAGGAGCAGCCCCAGGACCTGTGACTGGCCAGGGCTCGGCCTCAGGAAGCCGAGCGCCCAAGCGCCGCCGACTCAGTAGAGTTGTCGACGAGGAGGAGGAGGAAGAAGCGGCCCGGACCTTGGTCCGCAAGCCCCGCAGCCGCCCGGACGTTGCCCCAGCCGATGGTGGTCGGGTTGCCGAGGACCCGCCTGCCATACACATCGAGCAGGCGCAACCAAGCAAAGCAGATGCAGCTGTGGCGGCTGGGTGTGCCAGGAGGAGGGTCATCACAGCGGCGCACAGGAGCTCCAACCTGTATGTCGAGAAAGAAAAGTCTCTTTTTTCATGAAGTTTAGTTCCAGTGTGGTAATGTTTGAGTTGATCTTCTGCAGTACTGCCTCGGATGTTGATCCCAACATTATTTTGGGCTCGGGTCCAACTAAGCCAGTGACCGATGAGCAGACCTTCACTAAGCAGACTGCCCCAGAGCAGCCCGTGGCACAGCCCGCGGCTGTCCCGACGATGGAGAGGGTTGCCGAGGACCCGGCCCGAGACAGGGCCAAGACGAGCACCCCGACAAGGGGTGATGGAACCGCAGGGACTCCCCCTCCGAGCAGTGTGGTGGAAGAGAAGAACAAGGCTCCATCTCCTGCTCCGGTAGAGGCTCCCACGTAGGAGGGTGCTCATGACCATGGTAAGGGTCCTATGATACCCTCTACCGTGGTTGGGGTAGCGCAGAAGGCAAGGAGACTCAGGCGGTCTCCGACGACAAAGTGGAAGAGATCCAAGGGTGCCCCCACGATGGTCGCCAACACATCTATGTATGGCGCTAGCCTAGGGACTACTCGGCCAACCATGAGGAGATCGTCGAGGTCGAGGAGGCGGAGAGAGTGGAGCGCGCTACCAAGCTCCTCATCAACGAGGTTAAGGTAAGTGATCTCGCGTTTCATTAGAGTATATAAATCTTGAAGTATATAATGACCAGGACGGAATCACCATAGACATAGAGGCGCTTGACCCCTAGTTCCACGGCCAATCGAATGTCATGAAAGCATGCTTCGTACTCAGCAGCATTGTTAGACGCCAGGAAAAGGATTCTAAGGACGTAGCGTAGTTTGTCCTTGTTTGGTGAAACGAAAAGGATCCCAGCGCCAGCACCGTTGATGTTTAGGGACCCATCAAAGAACATTAACCAGTGGTCGGAGATATCTGGAGCAGGCGGTGCGTTGAGATCCGTCCACTCTGCGATGAAGTCGACCAGTGCTTGAGACTTGACAATTGTGCGACTCTGGATCTAACGAAAGGGGCATAATTCCATAGCCCATTTTATAATCTTGCCATTGGCGTCCTTGTTGCGTAGGATGTCCCCCAGCGGGAAGCTTGTAGTTACTATGATGCAATGGCCGTCGAAGTAATGTTTCAACTTCCTAGAAGTGATTAGGATGGCGTAGATTAACTTTTTAATCTAGGGGTATCTGGTTTTGGATTCATTTAGGACTTCGCTTATGAAATACGCTGGTCGCTGGACTTTGTAAACGTAACCTGGTTTGTCCCGCTCTACTACGAGCACTGTGGAGATGACCCGGTCGGTTGCCACTATATAGAGGAGCAGGTCCTCGTTAGGTTGAGGCGCGGTGAGAACGGGAGGTGAAGTGAGGAAAGTCTTGAGCTGTACGAATGCAGCGTCGGCTTCCTTTGTCCAGAAGAATTTCTCTGATGCTTTTAGTAGTTTGAAGAAAGGGGGCCATTTCTCTCCTAGTCTTGAGATCAACCGGCTAAGAGCAGCCATGCATCCCGTGAGTTTCTGAACATCTTTTATGTTTCTAGGTGGTCGCATATCGAGCACCGCCTTGACTTTTGAAGGGTTTGGTCGTATTCCGTCGCGACTGATGACGTTACCGAGCAGTATGCCGGAGGGGACCCCGAAGATGCCTTTTTTGGGGTTAAGCTTCCATTTGTATTTGTTTAGCGCTTTAAAGGTGCGGTCTAAGTTGTCGATCAGAGTGCTAGCGTCTCTGGTTTTGACGACAACGTCATCGACGTAAGCCTCGACAAGGTCGTCACCTATCTCGTCGTGGAGGCACTGCTGAATAGCGCGATGATAGGTGGCTCCAGCATTTTTTAGCCCGAAGGACATGGTGGTGTAGCAATATGCATAAAAGGGAGTGATGAAGGAGGTTTTAATCTGGTCGTCCTCTTTTAAAGAGATCTGGTGATAACCAGAGTAGCAATCAAGAAAAGAGAGTAATTCGCATCCGGCCGTTGAATCGACCACTTCGTCTATGCAGGGGAGACCGAAAGGATCTTTAGGATAGTGTTTATTGAGATCGGTGTAATCAATACACATTCTCCATTCATTATTCTTCTTACAAGGACCGGATTGGCGAGCCAATCGGGGTGATACACTTCTTTAATAAACCCCGCTGCTAAAAGCCGCGTAACTTCTGTCCTAATGGCCTCCTTTTTGTCACGAGTGAACCGTCGTAGCTCCTCCTTGATTGGCCTTGCGGTCTTCGAGACGTTTAAGGAGTGCTCGATCAGGCTTCATGGGACACCAGGCATGTCTGTGGGTTTCCACACGAAAACGCATATATTGTCCCTTAGAAACCTGACGAGCACTTCTTCCTATTTGGCGTCCAGATTGGCTCCGATGAGAGCCGTTTTGTCTGGACTGCCGTCAACCAGCTAGACCACCCTGTGTTCTTTGGACTTGGCGCTTTTTCTTGGAGTCTCCTGCTCGGGTAGCTTGAGCTGGTCGGGTGGGACTTGTGCTGCTTGGGTCACCGTTTCTGCCATCCGGATTGAGAGGTCAATTGCTTCGGTGATCTTGAAGCTTTCCTCCTCGCGAGGTTTATGCTGTGTAGACGTTGCCTCTGACGGTCAGGACGCCCTTCTCAGTTGGCATCTTGAGGACAAGTATTAATAGTGTGGGACTGCCATGAACTTGGTGAGAGAAGGACGTCCCAAAATGGTGTGGTAGGTCCCGTCGAAGTCGGCGACCACGAAGTTTACGAATTCTGTGCGAAAGTGGTCTAGCGTTCTGAACTGGACGAGCAGCGTTATTTGGCCGAGGGTTACTGAGCTTTGGCCTGGTAGGACGCCCCAGAACTGGGCTTCATATGGTTTCAACTGCGCCGGAGTTAGCTTGAGAGGAGGCAAGCTGTTGCGAAACAAGATGTCGTGGAGCTACCGTCGTCCACGAGCACGCGCTCGAATCTGACGCTATTGATGCATGGGTCCAGGATCAACGGAAAATGTCCTGGTTCTAGGATGGCAGCCCATTGGTCCTGCCAGCTGAAGGAGATCTCTCGGTGCGACCAGGGAGGAATTTAGGGTCGGTGATCGAACCGTCGAAGCTGTCCACATTTAGGCAAGCCCTCTTGAGGAGTTTCTTTTCTCGCTTTGACTCGATTGAGACCTTCCCTCCAAAAATGGAGTGCACTACGTCAGTTGGGTTGACGTATTGATGCCGTGGTCCCTGTCCTCGTCGTCGTCTTCATCTTCTTGGTTGCGTCTGTCATGCTTCCCAGTAGCTTTGGCGGCATCTCCCTAAGTAGCCCGCTGTGTATAGATGTTTTTGAGGATGCGACATTCTTCCATCGTGTGGTTAGACTTGGGATGGAGTTGGCACGGGGTCTTGTTGTAGTCTTCCTGATAGTTTCGTCGCCCATTGGAGCGCTTGACTGTGTTCACCTCGTGGTCGTTGTCGTGAGGTCGCTTGCCCCTAAAGTCATCGCGGTTGTCGCGACGCCTATCCCATCCTTCTTGGTGGTCGCGGTTATCGCCTCACCGAGGGTTGCGGTTATCGAAACGTCCACAGCTGTCATCCCGTTGGGAAGGCTGCTCGACTCCTCGGACGTCTTCTCTGATGAGCTTTTCTGCGTCGTCGGCGTCGGCGTAGTTTTTGGCTGTGGCGAGGAGTTCAGTGACCGTGGTCGGCCTCTTGCATAGCAGCTTGCTCCGCAGGGCCTCGTGGAAGCGGAGACCTTTAATGAAAGCTGAAATGGCCTCGTCATGGGAGATCTTTGGGATCTTGAGGCGCATATCCGAGAAACGTCGGATGTAATCACGCAAGGGTTCGTTCTTTCGGTCCCTTATCCTCTCAAGATCGTATTTATTTCCCGGCTGCTCGTAGGTAGCGATGAAGTTGTCGATGAACGCCTGCCGAAGTTCCTCGCATGAGTCAAACGAGTCTTTGGGTAATCCAAGAAGCCATTGATGACCAGCTTGGTCGAGGACGACTGGGAAGTAGTTTGCAATGACATGCTCATCCCCTGTTGTCGACCGGACCGCGATCTCATAGAGGGTGATCCAGTTCTCGGGGTTTTCCTTGCCGTCGTATTTTTTAAGCTTCTCGAGCTTGAAATTGCGCGGCCAAACTACTTGTTGGAGATGTGAGGAGAACTGTTTTAGGCCAGGGGGGCATGAGTTGCATCATACTCGATGCGGCGCACGTTTTCGTGTGCCGCTCTATCATTGATGCGTTTATTGATACGCTCATGGGCGTCCTTGTGGGAGAGGTTTTGCCGCAGATCATGGTAGCGTCCCTGGTCCACCTCTTGGTCGTGCCCGTGTCTTTGCTTGTGGATGTGGCCGGCGTCCTGACCCCGGTCGTCGCGATGAGCTTCCTTCCTACGGTCGTTGATGGGCGAACGGCTGCGATGATGCCCGCCAGGTCGGGGTGAGTCCCGACTACAGTGAGTCTGGTCGGAGGTGACCTCCGTGTAAGAGATGGCTTGCACTCTTCTGAGGAGGTCTGCAGTCTGTCCCATTGCGGCAATTAAGTGCGCCCGTATGTTAGTCCGGACACCCTGATACTCTAGAGTGTCTGGGAGTCGGTCGAGGTTTGCCATGGCGACAGCTACATTAGCGCTTGGTGTCTTGAATACTTGATGGTTTCCAACCACATCAAAGGCGTCATCAAGGTTATTTGGGATCAGCTGGCGCTGCTCCTCGTCTGCTCGTCGCTGAGCCCGATCAGCGTTGCACTGTTCGCGCTGCTACCTTTGCTCATCGGTTTCTCCATCGATGACTGGTTCGTCGTTGCTGACGTTGAAAACCAGATCTCCTCGTCGGGGTGGAAAAACCAGAAAGCGGGAAAAACCCGGAGGGTAAGGCGGGAGATCCAAGTCGTAATCGTCATCCTCGGGGCGTAAAACCTCGGTAGGGACAGAGCCTGTGCTTGAGTTTGTGCTGGCGGTCTTGTCCTCCGGCAAAGTGCGGATAGAGACCATATTGATGAAGTGGCGAGCTGGTCGCTCGGGTTGTCGTGATGACAAGCCTATCTTCCTGAAAAGAGACCGAGTATGTCGCGAGACCTGATCGGCTGCGTTACTCAGCCCATGAGGAGGACTCCCGTTTGGAGAAGTCGTCTTGAAGTTGACAGTTCGTCCTTCAGGAGTTACAGTTACCACTAAGGACGTTCCCAGCCGTTCGTGCGTGGTGGCACGAGTTGATCGATGGGAGTCGAAAAAATTTGGTGTCGACGCTTGATCGGCCAGGCATGAGATCGAATTCACCAGGTCGGAGGCTTCAAGGAGCCTGTGGTTGGCACGATCGATGGCCTCAAGTAAATCTGAATTGTCGACTTGTTTCCCCTTGTAACGAGGAAGCAGAGGTCGGGTTGTCGGAGTCGCAATGGTCGTGGTCGGCGTGATCGGGACCACCACCTCCGCCGGCGCCATTTCAGATCGGATCTGAGTCTCTTCCAAGGTCGTGGTCGTAAGGCTGCCAGTGCGGGTTGTCCAGGTGATCTAGCCGACGGTGAACGTGAGGCCTTCGGCCACGATAGCGGAAGCTGGGATGATGACCATCTTGTTTGTCTAGAGAGTTGTACGCACACCTCCTACCTGGCGCGCCACTGTCGACGAAAGCTAGTCGGCAGTCTACCTTGGGGTATACCCACGATAGTAGTTTATCGGTAGACAGGTGCGCAAGCTACGAACTCGATGGTGACGCAAGACACAGACAAGGTTTTTATCCAAGTTCAGCCGCTGTGTGGGCATAACACCTACGTCCTGCGTCTGATTGTATTGCTATGGGTTGAATTGAGTTGTCTAAGGGGGGTCCCTTGCCTCTCTTTATATAGTCCAGACGGCAGGGTTACAGATCTGGAAACTAATCCTAGTTGGTTACAATTGCCATAGATAATGCGATATCAATTCCTATTCTAACCGACTAGAATCCTGCTTGATCTCCACGTCTTGTTTCCTTGCGCGAAGCTTCAGGCAGTTGGATCAAGCTTCGATCTGTCTCGTAATGGGTCAATTCTCCTGGCACATAGCCGTAAGGGTATATGGGTTTATACCCACACAAACACAAAGAAACATGAATTGAAATTGGGTTAGCACTGAATGATTGTACAGTTGATAAACCACAAATGGTGGAGTTGCCAGCTTGAGTTGAGGAAAGAAATGATCACCTGTACCTAATCTGATGTCTACTACTTATGTCTGACAACGACAAACCAGTAAACCACATATAGAGAACATGCAAGCCTGAACTAAGTCTGGCCGATTTTATTCTGAAATGAACTCTGTACGCTCTGCAAAAGAATATGCAGATGGAATGACAACATCCCGGAGCACAAGGCGTGGCTTACAAAGCAGGAACTGTCAGCGGTGGAGCAGGTAAAGGAGGTTGTCGCCTGCCTCCCGTGCACGGCTGGAAAGCACGATAGCCACCAATGCACAGCCGTAGGGCCTGAGGAAACTGATGGCAAACAGATATCTAAACAACAGCAGCAGCGGCACCGACAGGAGTCATCGACGGGGACGAGGATGACGCGACATCGTTGTCAGTGCTAGTCCTCCCATTTCCTACCACATCGACCCCCGCCGCCTGTTTACATTCCAAATCTCCCACCCAAATCTCATCCTCTGACCTCAACAAAGTACAGATCCACGAAATGTACCCGAAATAGGAATCGATTACACACCTTCTGGCATATACACGAAGCATTAAATATAGACGAAAATAAAAACTAATTGCACAGTTTACCTGTAAATCGTGAGACGAATCTTTTGATCCTAATTAGTCCATAATTAGACAATATTTACCACAAACAAACGAAAGTGCTACAGTAGCGAAATCCAAAATATTTTCGCATCTAAACAAGGCCTAAATGTTGGGAAGCTGTGTGCCAGTCTTCTTGGACTAATATTGTTTGTGCTGTGATGCTTTTGCGAGCAATTATTAATTTGGACCATGTTTGATTTCTTACTAGCTTAATCTAATGCCTATTGGGAGCAATTATTAATTTGGACGATGTTTGATTTCTTACTAGCTTAATCTGATTCCCGTTGCATCCATCTTTTGCACAGACTGGGCACCTGCTATGGAAGACAGCCTCAGTGCATGCAAGGTATTCCACACATTTGCCTTCAAAATACATTAGTCTGCTCTGCTCTTTTGGGTTTCTTCACGTGCAATCTGCACTTACACATACACTTACCTTTTATTGCACGGTTGGCTCAGCAATTCAGCCAATGATGGAGATGGATCTATTCCTCCTGCTGTTGCTGAGAGGCAGCATGAGGAAATCTTGTACTCCACAATGTAAAAAAGGGGCAATGCTACTGAAGAAGTGCAGCACCCAATAGAGCATTAGAGAGGAGACATTTTCTGCTTCATATTTTGTCTTCACAATATCGGTTCCAGTGGTTTATGTTGATATATCTATTTTCTAGATTGACCCTTGATAACAGCTAACACTGCTATAGAGCCCTTGGTACCAAATATATCTGCTTTATCATGATATATGAATAATTTCAATGATTTATTGTACCCTTGCAGGTCTTGGTTCCTGGGCCACCGAGGAAAGGAGAGGAGTCCGAATAATTTCAGAGATAACAATTTTGCTCTGTTTTTTTAGCTCCTATGCTTTCTTACCAGTTTTCAGTTTTTCATTCTCAGTTGTCATTGCTTCAGTTAACCAAACTTTTGTGCTATAATGAGCTAGAGCCAAAGAAGTGTAAATGTCTATGCTAAGGTTTTTAGATATAGTGCCCTGTAAGTCCCTTCTATGGTACGTAACTTCCAATTAAAGGAACAATTGTTAGCTATCCATTATTTGTTTTAGATTTAATTTACACTGACTATTCTATAAAGAAAAAAGAATGAATAAGGCTTTTGTATCCAGTGGAGGAGTTACTGTAAAATAACATTCTCTTTTCTTCTTTTTATCGCTTCTCTATAGCTAATAATCTACAAGCAACCATTGTAAAGTTTTGTATTATCATCCGTCATTTACATTTTGCCTTGCCAGTGATTCATCCTTGATTCATCTCAGAAAATAAATAGTCCTCTTTCTAACCTGCATGTTTTGGTCCAATGAAATTGTTATGACTGGTCACTAAGGACATGACTTATCTTATTTTGTTTCCTCCAGAAGCTTATACCACTTACGGTTTAATACAATGACGATTGATAGGGTTTGGTTTGGTATTTGTTAGTGTCAGATACCAGTGTTTTGCTGGCATCCCTACCAGTCGAATAGTATAACAATCCTTTTTGCATAAAAATTGCCTTTTTGAAACACAATTGATCAAACATTGATTTTAAGCCGATGTCTTCTTTCTTACATACCTATGGTCCTGTGTATCCTGAAACTCCTATATATTGAGTGTATTATACCTATACATTTTGGAGGACGACACTCGAGTTGTTTCCATGGTGCTGCTAGCAGATGTGTGCATTGACATCTTTTAATTATGTACAAAATTTAGCCATTTTGGCCTCCTCTTCCATCTTTTAGATTATCAGTGCACAACCTAGAGATCATGTTTCAGGAATGCTTGATTTAAGGTTGCAAATTGTTAGCTTTGGTGTGTATTTATGTTAAAAAAGTTGTTTTTAGTCTACCTGTAGAGCATTAGTGATGGTTACGCAAATGTGCATTGACCCCTGCTACTGTGAACTGCCCTTTTTATGTGCTTCCACATTAGCTTTTTATTGTGAGAAATATATTTGGGAAACAAAGCAATGACATACTTTTCTTTTGCCATTTATTCTTCTCTTCCTGGATGGTAATAGTGAGAGGTCTCCATGAAAATCCATTGGATGATTAGCAACAACCAAATGCAGCTACATTGTTCTTAGACCATGAAAATCCATTGGATGATTGATAAGCACTGGCTGCAACTGCATAGTATTTAGACCATGCTTGCACTGACATAATTGGTGCTGACTTTTATTTTGGTGATCTTAACAGATTGCCCCCCCACCTGGCAGCTTCCAGTCGGATCGAAGCTGGAAACGTATGTAAAGATCAGACTATCAGAGGAACCGCAAAACATGATGCCACTTTCCTTGAGACCTATATATGATCATGTGTTATACTATGACTATTTCTATGTGCAGCATGTTGTCTTATGCCGTCTCATAGACTATGCCTCATTGGTGTTCTGTCCCAAGATTTTCTTTGTAAAATTACATATAGTTGAACATCTATTGTTTGTGTTGGATTGTCTCATGTAAGATTCAAGTGTCCAGATATTTTTGGACACCCTCTGTCTTGTTATATATGCAGTGTTTGAACATCTTGCTATTGTTTTCAAATATAACTTCTATTGCTTCAGTTCCTTGCGTGTGATGTATCAACCCATCATATCCATCCTTTGTCAATGTTATTCAATTTCGAAATAGAACCGTGGCCATCATCCGCGTGCATGGGTGCTCGCAAGAGCATTATGACACTAAATAGATAAATAGTCACAGCTTAGCCATATGGAACGAGAAATAAACAATGTCGTATCCAGCCATGTGAATAATCAACAAATTAGGTACAGGAAAGTATGTATCCAAGCTGGGAACTAAAGTGCACATTAGCTATTGAAACTGTAGTACTAACTAAAGTGCACTGAGAATAGTATCAGGTTTCCTTCCTGCTGGAACACTAAATTTGACCCAAAAAAGGAAACTAAATTTGACATAATATTGGCTAATAATAAGTATGGGTGTTTTACCATCATTTTGATGCTTTCACTTCTCTGCTCCATTTTGTAGTTAACACTTAAGTGCTGTCTTTCAGCTTTAAAAAATGAAACCCATGGCCATTTGGTCGATTCTATTTCAGCCTGAGAGTATACCAAGTAAGCAAAAAAATGGATAATGAGGCTGCATACATACATCACTGTTTTGTGAACAATTAGCAAACTGGAAAAGGATATGTGGAAGCAAAGAAAGAAGTACAAAGTGGCCATGTTCCTTGTTATTTGTCATTGTCATATAAAATGATAGTTTCATATTTTCATGCATCGAAATCGTTTACTTGCAGATATTTCAGATATGTAGTATGCCATGTGCACTTGTTTCTGAAATATTTTACTATGGTGCTATAACTAATAAGTTGTAGCATAAAAATTGCATCCATACGCTAACAGGTTTCGAAGATCTTTAAATGTGGTAAGATAGATGAACTTGACCCCTAAAATTGACAACAATCCCCATCAAAATTGACACCTAAGGAGGAGGAAGAGAAGAGGAGGATGTGGAAACTCACCTGGTCTAGCACTGTACAAACCCTAGGTAGTATGGGCAAGGCCGCGGAGGAGTAGTCTAGGCCACGACGCGCCATGGCGGGAGGCGGCGTCCACCAACGGCGGGCTCTAGCGCCATGCCATCGCTGGGGACGACGATCGCCAGGGCCGCCGCAGCCGCTGCCGCCGTCACATCGTCCGCGTGGAGGGAGAGAGGGAGAGAAGGAGAGGAAGGAAGCATAGAGGGGAACCGGAGGTGGAGACGCCGGCGTGGCCGGTGTCCTCCTACGGCGCCATGGTATCGAGGAAGACGGAGGTGGAGCCGCCGTGGAGGGACGAGACGAGAGAATGGGAGAAGTTTCTAGTTTACTAGGAGGATTCCCCGCGCGTTACCACGGGTATGAGGGACGAATATAAATATGGTCTCACTATAGTTGATCGAGTCATCTGTATATAGTTTTAGTAGTTAGCTTCTGAAGAGGAAGAGAGGAGGTCACGTGAGAATAATTGCTAGCAGTATGCATGCATCGTCATGTGTAGGTAGCTGCATCTACTACTGAAACCATTTGTGAGTGGGCACTTAATTGCATGTGGCAATAGAAGAAGTGGATGATGACGTGGCGTAAGGAGGTGCAAGAGAAATAGCTTAGTGGAGTTTGCCTTTATAGGATATATAGATTTCTCTTTTTATTTTTTTTAAGTTCGCTGACGTGGACCAATGGTAGAAATTAGGGTGACGTGTACCTTTTGGCTGAATAGGAAGGCTGGCCTATTCATAGTAACTAACTAGTGAAATGCGCGCGCCATCGCGTGCCAGTGCATGTGAAATTTTCTAGATTTCGCAGCTTATCTTCTAAAGTTTGCCATCTATAAAGCTCTTTAAACATGGTGACTTCCACCATTCGTAACCTGGTTTTCCCCTCATAGATCCCTGTTCATACACAGTGAATGACTCCTTCCCATTCGATCCTACCTGCTGCGAACCGATGCCCACCACGTGCCTGCATCCATACACCATACACCCACCCGCGGACACTCCAGCCCCAGCGGGCCCCAAAGCCCACCACATCATCACCCATCCGCCTGCCCCAATTTATTGTTTAGTTCACAAAAATTTTTCAAGATTCTCCGCCACATCGAATCTTTAGTCGCATGTATGGAGCATTAAATATAGTCAAAAATAAAAACTAATTGCACATTTTACCTGTAATTTGAGATATAAATCTTTTAAGTTTAGTTACTTCGTGATTGGACAATGTTTGTCAAATAAAAACGAAAATGCTACCGTTGCCAAAAAAGCAAAATTTTTGCAAACTGAACATGGCCTTACCGCACACCGGGGCTTCGGGGAAACAAGCAGCGGCGGCAACAGTGACAAATTCCACCCCTCCGCCGCTGCCTGTGACGTGACCTTGCCTTTTTTTTGAACAGCAACACACTGTTCAGGACAGGTACCTCAGAGCACGGCACATTCACAGGCTCCGCTCAGACAATTTGATTCGGCATCCGCGAGCCTTCTAAATTTCCATTTCAAAAACTTCTATGTTGCCTCATGTCAACTACAAAATTATATTTCCCTGTTTGCCATGTATTGTATTATGCTGCTGAATCTTTCAGGTTATCTATAGCAGATTAATTATTTTCACCCTATTACTTGATATTGATAGCTACTCCATCCGTCTCACAGATAAATGCATTTTTTTGACCGATACGTTTCATGTTTGACCATTCATATTATTTAAATTTTTTATGCAAATAATAAAATAAATAAATTATTATAAAAATATATCTAACAATAAAGTAAGTCATAGAAAATAAATAGTATTTATTATTTTTTGAATAAGACGAACGAGAATCATAAAAGTCAAAAGAAATATGTGGGACGAAAGGAGTACATATCTACTGCACTTCTACCTGTTTAGGTGCTCGGTAAGGTCTCAGTTGAGTAAAATGCAGTATATGTACAAACCAGGAATGTGAACTATGTTTAGTTTAACTTAAAGATAATAGAATGAATCCATACACTCTTATTACTCTCATAGTTTCTACCCACGCAAAGCGCGGGGGTTCTGGCTAATATATATTATAAGACATGGAAAAGAATGTAGTGTAAACTGATGTGGTTATGGAGTTCAGGAAAACGCTGGAGAAATATGCAGCATGATGAAGCACGATTGCACCATCTGAAAGCTGAGTTTAAGAGTGCATAGATACAGTTCACAGGTACATAGGTTCATACATGATGGATGTTGACATTTTATTCTGTACTCCCTCCATCCCAAAAATATTTGTACGCCTGGGGTTCAAAATTTTTTCCACAATGTCGGCCACTATACTCACGGAGTCACAGTTTGACAGAGGCAGGCCTGTTAAATAACCAAATAAAAAAAGATACAGAGCATCCTCGACAACTCCTGACCACTCGTTCATCCATTTGTTAGGCCGTGTTTAGTTGGTGAACGAAAAAATTTCGCGACACTGTAGCACTTTCGTTTGTTTGTGTTAATTATTACCAACTATAGACTAACTAGACTCCAAAGATTTGTCTCGTAAAGTTCGACCAAACTGTGCAATTAGTTTTTATTTTCGTCTATATTTAATACTCCATGCATACGTCTAAAGATTCGATGTGACAGAAAATCTTGAAAAATTTTGGGTTTTTGGATGGAAGTAAACAAGACCTTAGTATTAGAATAAAATGGGAAAACATATATTAAGTCTAGATGGTTCTCGAGGCTCATATTCCTCATCGCTCATCGGCTCATTCCGCAGTCCAGGATCGAAGGTGCTGCCGCTCTCATCCTACGACACCATGTATGGCCGCCTGAGCTCCGTAGTCCGCCCCCTCCTCACCCTCTCTGCCCTGTAAAAGCAGCCGAGGAGCACCGGCGCACCCGCCATTGCCTCTTCCCTTTCTGTGGCCACTCTCCCACACCACCCACCGCCACCGCCATTGACGGACCCCAGGTCAAGCTCGCCTTCTGTTGGATTCGCAGTGACACCACGAGCCGCCTAGCCATTCCTCCATATCAATTCGTGCCCGCAGCACGTCTTCCCGTAGTTTTCAGAAGCTCGCCGCCATCGCGGGTGCAGCCGCTGTGCATGGGTTCAGCACCGCCGTCACACAGTGGCCGGACCTAGCCATGCCACCACACGGGCTCAGCTGCGGCCGACGTCGATTGTGCCCACATCCCACGGCGGGGCCAGAGATACAGAGAGCTGCGGACAGATCGGGACTGATATTTAGAAGGGCATTTCTGTAATTTCGCATGCACCTTGGTTTGCGTGACCAAACCTAGATGTGCAAATATTCATGGGCCGGAAGGAGTACATGTTGCACTAAGGCCTTGTTTAGGAAAAAATTTTAGATTTCGCTACTGTAGCACTTTCATTTGTTTGTGGTAAATATTATTCAATCATAGACTAACTAGGCTAAAAAATTCATCTCGTGATTTACAGGTGTACAATTAGTTTTTGTTTTCGTTTATATTTAATGCTCCATGTGACATAAGATTCGATAGGACGGGAAATCTTGAAAAGTTTTTGAATTTCAGGGTGAACTAAACAAGGCCTAAATACGGTGGCTAACCATTTTGACCTGGAGTACTGAGAGGATTTGACAGAGCTCAAAGCAAAGTGGATAAAACAGGAACGATTCTGTGTAGAAGAAGAGGAAAAAAATATTAGATGGATTTCCAAAGCAAAAATACAATGACCTTCGTTGTATTTGTTCTTTAGCCTTGCATGCATTCTATTTGAGTTCAAAGAACACCTGTGTATGTGGTTCCACTGAAAACTCAAACAAACAGGAGAACCTAAAACACTCGCGTTCAACCAAAACGTCTGACAATGTAATCTTTGGGAATAGGGCATGTGCTCGGAACCAACAGTAGATCTGTGAACTCACAAACTGCAGAAGTTTATTGATTTCAGCGACACTGGTTGACAAAGATCTGTGCTAATTTCATCTTCAATAGCCTATGGCCAAATAAATTTAAGAGGTCAATCACCAACATCAATTAAAGGACAACACGGTGGTGAGAATAAATTTGAGAAGATAATTCTTCCATACCCATTCGATCAGATGGATCTAAACCCTGCATACACCATATCATTCTGTAGGCTCGTCATATTTTTTGGATCTGCCTAAAATCTCCTAAACTGCAACGAAAGGAAACACTGCTAAAATCATGAGACAGACCTCAGAGTCTCAACATCTGAGGACATTCTGTTGCTTAGACTACCCGCAACATATCTGGGTGAACCATAGGTCTGAGAATTATGTGTAGCTGGAGTAAGTGTTGGCAGGACATTTGTATGACATTTTGGGAACACCACACGTGTTGTCTGCAGCAAAGTTCATCAGTTAGCAAAGATGGGTGTATCCTAAAGGATTGTTTCCAGAAAAGCCAGAGAGCCAAGAGTAGATCTGTGCGGCTGTGCCACTCCAAACAAACAGATTTTGGAGGAAAACAATACTCAATACTCTACCTGGGAAGATGGCACTCAAATTCTCTGTTATTTTGAAATATCCCATTTTGTAGGAATGCGTGACAAGGGCAGAGATTGAAAGAAAAGTCAAAGTATATATTTGAAAGCAATGAGGAACATGAGTGACATTTCAAATAAAGGAAACAGAGTGACATTTTTCTTTTCAAGTACCATGGTTTTTAGTAGGTTGCTAAAATAAAATCTGGCGGAAAGAATGGGATGGTTTGTAATGACCACTTTATTGATGCATGCTGAATGCAGGATATGGTTCTGAAACCATGCACAATGCAAACAATATTCGGTGACAACATCCTGCATATGTTCTGAAAGCAACTTGGAAAAGCAATGTTGCCTAAAATTATAACATGGATGACAGTTATTAGAGAGGTAGTCAGAAAACAAGAAAGGAATAGATCACAAATAAATAAAAATGTTGTATAAAAAACTATGGCATGTCAGATGTTCCAAACGAACATAGGTAATGCCGTGGTAGTCACGGAAGGAGGATAAGCTGCTCTAAATTTCTAACAATGATGGTTTGGCTGAACAAAAACAAAAATCCATATTTCCCATCACAAAGGACCCTAAAAATACTCACAAAAGAAAAGGTGTGTTTTAGTACCGACAGAACACATAGGAGAAAGTACTGTAACATGGGTAACAAGGGAATGTTTTGAGTGGTTGTTTTCTCAGTGCCAAATTCTCCAAGTGCTGCAACCATACAATCTATGTAAAGATAATAGGTAAAGACATGTACAGGAAAATGTCAGTTTCAGTATTTCTGTGTTATTTGACCAGTGCACTAAGGAAATCATATAAATAACTCAGGCAATAAATAAGTAATCTGACCTCAGCACACACAGGACCAGCACCTGTGTAATGCCCATCAACTCATCAATCCTTTGCATTGTCAACTAACAAGAAATATCTTTTGATTGCTGTGCAAATTAGTGTACCAAACACCAATGTCTTCTAGGACTATCCATAGCACCAGAAAATCATTATTCCTGTGAAAGGCATAGTAAATTAATATTAGCAAGGTATCCCTCAAGTTGACATCTTCGACAACACTGGTCTTTCAGCGCAGGCCAATCTCTAGAGAGGTATCTAGCTGTGTTTATGAAGTCTGCGTCTTGCATAGCAAACAAAAAATGAGAAGCACAATTATCAAGAGGAAAAGAAGAAAATGTAGGGAAGCAAGGAAAACAAAGATGGAATAGCATGGAAACCTAAACAGAACTATCAACAGACCACCTGAACCCTGTAACTTTTTTCACTCAGAAATCGATGAATTAAGTAGAAAGCATGAAAAGGAACCAAAGAAACATATCAAAACTGCACATATCGCAACACGGAAACATGCCTTATCCACAACCACAAGGCCCTCGCAAAAAGACCAGAACTTGGACCACTTGAAATGTGCTTTGGTGCTTACCATTTTCCAGTGAGGTAAAGGCATGGACAATTATGTCACAGATTCAAATTCAACAGCCTGTACAAGAAGAAAAGAGAACATGAACATTGAGACTACCATGTGAAATAGACATCTGAAGGAGCTTTTATTTACGATGGATCACATAAGCCCAAGGAACCATAATATAAATATAAATACTGTAAAAAGGTGTTCCTATTGTTCCTGTTGGAGGAAGGCACCACAATGCAAGTAGGCAACACATGAAAATGTAAACCTATATATCATGTAGCATTGCAGCAGAAGTAACCACATATCTAGATAAGGAGAATCATCCCGCGTCAGTTTTGGCAGAAATGAAATATGCAGGCATCTTCATGCACAGGTGCATTGATAACAAAAGTGGACTATTAAGCAAACAGGCACGAAACAACACATGCTAGCAAAGAAAGAAGCGAAAGCATGCAGTGTACAGGAACAATATTTGCATTTTAGGGTCAATCTTGCAAGGTACTAAGAACACCAAATCTGCGATTCATATATCTATTCATGTAATTGTCATGGGCATAAAGAGGGGCGCCGTAGGGCGCAAGTGTCCTAGTTGGGCCTTAAACCCAGTAGTGTTAATTAGTGTCTCTCTTAGTTATTTGTCTATAGAAATAGTACTATATTGTCTAGGCACAAGAGGTGTTAGTCCTATGTACCTTTTTATATTTCGCCCATGGGGCACAATGGAAAGCAAGCAATGAATTATGAAGAAACAATTCTAGTCTCCCTCAATCTCTCAAGCTCTTGGCAAAGCATAAGGCCTAGTTATCCCAAAGCTCTTGGCAAAGCATAAGGCCTAGTTATCCCAAATACACCTCGACCATAACATCTGGTATCAGAGTCCAGCGATCCTCTTCATCCAAAAAAAACATCGATTCAGATCGCGATCCCCACCACCATCCGCCGCTGCCGCCGCCACAACTCCAACACCAGCAGCCGCCACCACAACCACCAGGCCGCCGTCCGCCTCCCCCTGCACCAACGACCTCGAAGCTTCCCTGGCGACCATCACAGCCGCCATGAGGGCCAACGCCGCCGCCATCAAGGCCCTGTCCGCTGAGTGCTCGGCGTCCAGCAACAGCTCGGCTGCCGGGCAACACCACAACAATCGTCCGCCGCGGTTCCAGAAGCTGGGTTTTCCGCGTTACGACGGTAATTCCGACCCCCTCATCTTCATCAACAGCTGCGACACATACTTTCGTCGAGAGCGCATCATGGAGGAAGAAAAGGTACGGATGGCTTCCTGTCATCTGGACGATGGCGCTCGTACGTGGTTCCTCCAAGTCCAGGAGGAGGGCACCCCGACATGGCGTCGCTTCACCGAGCTCCTACAGCGGCGCTTCAAACCAACTCCGCGCCCCAATTCGCTCCACCGGTTGTCCCTTGGTATCGACAACTGCCTGCGTAGCCTTGCGGAGATGACCGCACAGCTGGATCGCCTCCGGGTGCGTCTCGAGAAGGAGGATCGTGAACGCCGGGCAGCTGTACGCCTCCAGGCAGCAGCACGGGGACTCCTGGCACGTCGCCGAGCGCAGGCTCTTCGTGCCACAAAAGCATCGAAGGAGCAAGCAACGGTGCGCCTCCAGGCAGCAGTGCGAGGAATGCTTGTCCGTCGCATGGTGCGGCAGATACGCATGCTCCTCAGCTCGACGTTGTCGTACGTGTTCATCCACTCGGACTCGCCGATACGGCCTGCGGCTCCAATTGCAGTGGAGGTCCAAGTATGGGCGTTTTCAGTGCAGCGACCTCGCATCAGCATCCAGCATCAGGCATCAAAGGCTATCTCATTCATCCTTGTGCCTGCCGTGGTGCTAGACACTTTCAGCATAAGAGCCAGCTGCTTCACACTCCACCCTTCAGCCTACATGAAGCCAGCAGAGGCACTCTTTCCATGGGATCCAGGTGGATATCCTTGTATTTTAGTATTCAATAAAAAGGGAAAGCCGAGATGTAAAAGGCTTAACCCTATTTCGCGTCAGCTCTCCAGCTCGAGGACGAGCTGGGTCTCCAAGGGCGGGGGAGATGTCATGGGCATAAAGAGGGACGCCGTAGGGCGCAAGTGTCCTAGTTGGGTCTTAAACCCATTAGTGTTAATTAGTGTCTATCTTAGTTATTTGTCTATAGGAATAGTACCATATTGTCTAGGCACAAGAGGTGTTAGTCCTATGTACCTTTTATATTCCGCCCATGGAGCACAATGGAAAGCAAGCAATGAATTATGAAGAAACAATTCTAGTCTCCCTCAATCTCTTGGCAAAGCATAAGGCCTAGTTATCCCAAAGCTCTTGGCAAAGCATAAGGCCTAGTTATCCCAAATACACCTCGACCATAACAGTAATCTTGGAGGAAAAAACAACAGAGAAAAATTATTAGTGACATAGCCTCATTTCTAAGCAGCTCACACCAATTCTGCAATTCATATATTTATTCATGTAATATTTGAGAAAACATACAGCATGTACTGATGTAAGATTATAAAGGGTCCAAATGATCATTGAGGTAGCACACTACTCACTATAAACTGGAAAAGCTAATAGCAAAAGGCTGGCTAACCACTGTCACCTCAAGTCACTGGTTGGCCAGTGAACTGCAATGAACATAGTAGCTAGACTTGAAGAAGGAACTTGTATAAGGGCATGAAACCTACAATGCAAATAAACATGTCACTGCACTGAACAAAGACATGGAACCTAAAATATGGAGTAGCAAAAGCAATAAGAGATATATACCAAAAAGGGTTCATCTGTTCGAATTGTATTTCCCTTACATCATTGTACAACCCCAAAATATGGAGTAGAAATTTAAGCACTAATGGTCCTGTTCCAAAGAACAGAAAATCAGCAAAGCCACCATATACGGATGAGGTTATACGAATAGAGCCAGCATCGATGGAACAACGATGCTGCTCGTGTGTAACACCCAAAATTTGATCTTCAATTAATAGGATATAATTTGATTTATTTAAGTATTTTTGTGAGCATTTAAATTAGTGAATAAATAAATTTTGTTGAAATTAAAATCCAACATAAGAGATAGAAACATGTTTTTGCATCCATGCTGGAGCATATTTAATTTTGTACTGTGTGTTTTGTTTTTATCTCCAAAAAGGATTTAAAACCTCTTTTGGAAAAGCTTTGGAAAAGGGAATAAAAAAAGGAAGAAGAAAATTCCTTCCCTGGAATCTGGCCCGAAGGCCTGGTTTCTCTCCTTTCTCCCCCAGCTCACTTTCCCCTCTCAGCGCCAGCCCAGCATTCGGCCCAGGCCCAGCCGCGCACTCTCTCCCCTCTCCCGTGTTCTCTGGCTGGCAACCGGGCCTTGCCCTTTCAGTCGCTGACCACTGGGGCCCGCTTGTCAGTGACCGCTCCCGCCTTCCTCGCGAGGCCGAGCCGGACTCAAGCTCGGGCCGCACCAAATCCCTTCTACCGCGGGATTTTCCCTGTGAAGAGAGATCTCCCTGCCCTTTTAAAGCTTCGTGGATTCGCCCCCACCCCGTTTTCCTCTTTTTGAACCGCTGCAAGCAACCCTAGCCACTTCCGTTCACGTTTCAGATCTCGTCGGGTTCCCAGTTGAGCCGCCACCGCTGCGAGCCTCCTCCGTCTCTTCTCAGTCCGAGCAAGCTACCTAAACGAGTTCGGGGTAAGCTCCTCCGCGTGTTGGTGGTTTTCTTTCGGTGTTTGGTGCTCGGGAACGCGAAAACCGCGAACTCCGGCGAGTTTCCTCGACGCCGGCAATGGCGCCGCCGCGGGGTGCCTGTTCCGGCCACCGGCGGCCGACCCCTTCCTCCTTGGATCAAATCTCGGTCGTCCAGATCAAGATCAAGGGTCCACATTGGAAGATACCCCTTCGCCTGCGGTTTTGTTAAAGAGCCCCTGCTCTTTCCTCCAATCAACCCGCCATCCCTTGGCGCCATCGCGAAATATGTTTTCTATCTGTTGAAAGCGTAAACAACTCGGCTGGGTTCAAAATACGTTTTCTGTATTTACAAAACTACCACTGATTTTGTTTTAGTCATAAAATGCTCATTTTAACTCCGATTTGATCCATTCAAATTGCGCTAGGTTCGTCTTTGCGAGCTCTACATGTTAGTATCACTGTAGTCTCAGTTTCTAACTTTTAATTTTGTGGTACTATTTAATTAATTATTGTTCTATAGGAAATCTTAGAAGATTCATAACTTCTTCGTTTTAACTCCGATTTTCGTGGTCTTTACATCTGTGTGATTGTAGCGCTGCGTAGAACATTTTTATAACCTTTTACATTTGTTCTATCACTGTTGGTGTATTGTTCTAATTATAGCTTGTTTGCTTTGTGTATGAATGTCTCCATTGGAATGCATGTTGTTGATTGTTGATCGAGTATAGACGGTGAGCAATACATTGATGATCAAGGCCAATCTTTTGACGACCAGCAGGAACAACAACAGGAGAGCTTTGATCAAGGAAAGTATAACTTGGAACCATCCTTGTTACCTACACACTTATAAT
Organism: Sorghum bicolor; assembly: GCF_000003195.3. NCBI lineage: Eukaryota > Viridiplantae > Streptophyta > Magnoliopsida > Poales > Poaceae > Sorghum > Sorghum bicolor. The sequence continues at coordinate 21,000,546 of NC_012874.2, forward strand.
TATACATATATCATACGTATGTGTCCACCTTGATGACCCTAGTGAAATCATAGATGGTTATTATCTTGAATTCCTTGATACCTATTTGGATATGCATTTGGGTAGTTCTTGCTAGTGCTTGATTATAATCCATGATCTTGTAACATGAATATTTGGATATACAATAAACAATAAAATAACCTTTCTAGCAACCTGAACATAAAGGGTGGAAAGAACTCTAGCTTTTGCTAGATTGCTCTTGACCCTCCATAAGGACTTATCTCTTGGCAAAAGCTGGGACAACTCATACAACCATGAGGGCTATATGGTTGTGGCTTTAGCTCAGTATGAAGACCTTTTCTAGCTTTTTAGAGGTTACCCGAAAGGACGGTAGAGCGGTAGAGGGGCTTGCCGTTTTGGGTATAGTGCAGCCTCTGTCCTTATGTGTATAGGCTGCGCGTCATTGTGCCATTTGGAAGGGGTGCTCTACATCTGCGCGCCCGGGAAACCTTGCGGCCCTAACATGCTAGACGTACTTTTAAAAGGCTTCATAGTGATCCCTGCCGATCTCCCTAGGAAGGGGGTTAAGATCGGGCGAAAGGGTAAATCATGACTCATGGGTAAAGATGTACAACCTCTGTAGAGTGTTAAATCTGGTATACTAGCCGTGCCCACGGATACGGGCGACCCGGAAAACTGACGGAGACATTGATGAACATGATTAATGATGATAAATGATGGTTTATTATGTTGTTTATATGTGTTATTCTTAATTCTTGTATGCATTGATCATATGGTTATGGGATTTAATTATGCTACCTTGATATTTGCTATCCAATGTTAAATATGTTGTATACATAAAAGCTAATTGTAGTCAAACCCAGTGTCAGCTAATTGAGTTTCATGAACCCCTAGTTATACTTGTTGAGACGATATGTGTTCACTCTTGCTATTTCACAACACCTCAGGATATTCTAATGAAGATGACTGGAATGTGGACTACCGTTTTGAGTACTAGGCTTGGAGCAGTGTCCCTATGTGGTGCTTCCGTCGAGAGTATCTTTATTTGTTTAAGACTATGTAATGATTATTATTCCGCTATGTAATAAACACTGTGATGGTACTATTTGAGATTTGTCAACTTATGTGTACTACTGTTCTGGGGCGCACATAAGCCTATTATGCACTCTATTTCGTTGTTGAAATTTGGGTGTGACAAATTGGTGTCCCCTAGAAGCCGGCGACTTATTTAGGGGAGAAATTAGTATTAAGATTGGCTCATAAGAGCAACTCCAAGAGAAGAGCTATTCATGTTATGTATTCTATATTTGGCTATTTTGGGAGAGAAAAGAGAGTCCAACAACTATTGTATTTGATTTGCTAAAATAGCAAGTCATCTATCCCAGAGTTCTCACATGGTAAATATAGCTTGCATGTCCCGGTACTCATATGATTTGCCGTATTAGAAAGACTGTTGGAGATTTTTGTTTTTTTGCATGATTTTCTATTTTAGAGGTTGGTTAAATCTTGAATTTAGCCATCCATTTTTATCAACTCTCTTGGAGTTACTCTAATAGTGACAATAGCCAACCATAAATTATTATAAAGTTTTAACCCAAAAATATAGCAAGGTCACATCACCAATAAAATTGCATAGTTAACATTTATATCTATCTGCAAGGTGGGATACAATTATCAATTATGCCAAGAAAAAAGATAGCAGTAAATTGATAGGAGCTATGGTACTGATAGTTCCGCACAAACGTGAACATAGTTTATTTCCCTAAACAAAAGGTACGGAGTAAACCCTTCATAGTCGAAACACAAGCACTCGAAACTCAAGAATTGCCTTGGGTTCTTGTCCTGCCTTCATCAATAACTATCATGTTTAATTATTGAATTTATACATTTATTTGTAGAACGCTCAACAACATAGCTATGATACTCAAGAGTAGCAATTTTCTGCCCAAACAAAAAGTAGTTTTTTTCTTTATTTTTTGTTTGAATTCCAAGCTAAAATACATATATGAATTTTGAGAAATAAATGACTAAGATCGTGAAACAATGATCATGGAAAACCCTTTTCGTTCCGCTTAGCCCTATCGGGTGAAGGCTCAACTCACTTGAGGCAATGAGTTCATCTTCGAGGCTCATTGCAGCATGAGGCACATCTCATCTAATTAGCAGGTCTATCAATGCGACCAGCAATTCATGCAGGCCAAATGACATAGGCTCCAGCTTGAGGTCATCGCACCCTAGTGTTCAACATGTTGTGGACCTGGGTACCTAAATTATTAGTGCAAACAATTATCAAAATGTATGATAGCAACTATAGTGACAACTCATAATGCTACTTAGTGTTCTATCTGCACTGATCAATTCATACCTTGCTATTTGGAGATTGGCATCATGCATGAGTTACTCCAATTCATTTTGTCAATGACCCTGCACACCATGATGTCAAGTAACTTGCTGTTCAGCGATTGGCCTCAGCTGGCGTGGGTGACTCCTTGTTTTTGTGATAATCTGGTAGAAAATGAACATCTCAGAGTACTATATTATTTCTCATGTAATCATGTTTAAACTCTGAACTGGAAAATTCAGAGATGGATCCAAATTCAGAGTTGGAGCAGAAAATGTCATGTGCTTAGTGCACCCAGTTTGCCTCTATCTGACATGCATAGTTACAAACTCTATTCAGCAGTATGTTCAGGAAAGGACACCTACTGAGATTTCACCCTCTAATGCAACCAGGTGCAGCAAGCCATATAGCATGCTAATGAACAATTGCAAACTACAGAATTTAGCTGCCTCTCACTCCTTGCTAGTAGTAACCCATTATTTACATTGCCTGGCTCCACGCTTCCAGCAAGATAAAAGTCAGTTAGCTCTTTTCAATTGGTGTTTCTGTCTAATTTGTGTAGTTGAGAAAAAAAAACGTATTGCAGTTTCTGTTAAAACATGAAACACCAAAGAGGAGTGCTATAGTAATATATGAGAATTTTTGTTTAAATTTGAACTGTTGAGCATTCCGTATAAAAATAAAATTAATAGAAACTCTAACAGTTGATCCTTGTTGTTATATGAATTACCACCCCTTTCCATACATGGTTCATCCCATTACATGATGATGATACGAACTCCCACATGGACTTAATTGCTGGTCTTGCTGCAAATATGTGTGCCAGGAAACTGCAGGAACTATGGCATGACAGAGGTTATCAAGCTGCAGATTTATTGCAGGAAGGATCATCACAGCCATTGCAAACTTAATCTACCACAATACATTTGCTAACCGGGCCCTACGATGCTAACCATATCTGAACCTCTTTCTCCCATTGGGAGAAATATATGTAACTAAACAAAACTGAAATGTGGATGATTCTTTTGTTTGTGTTGCTGCAGTATGAGGTAAGACATAAGGCGATCCTTTTCTTTTCTTTGTAAACAGATACAGCAGGCAAAGTCAGGCATTCTGTGGAGCAGGTTACCAGCACAAGCAGTCATCGTCGAAGGTTTGGGTTGGTGCTCCATTCAGCTTCCGCACAGCAGGAAGGGAAACGGGGTTGGCACACCTGGTGGTTCTCCTCGCAGCGGGGAGGAGGAGGCCGGATGTCGGGGTCAGTGTCATGACTGTAGTACTTGTCGTAGAAGTGGCCTTGGCGCCTTGGCGGCGTCATGGCGGTGGGCGGTTGACGCAGGGAGTAGCTGCTGTGCTCTGTTTGGTTTGGGAATGGCTGATGGAGAAGAGAATCGGTCGATGAGGACGACGGCGGCGCCCATGAAGCGAGGACGCGAGTAGGCAGCGACTCGGAGAACTGCCGGGGGCGGAAGCGCGGACCGGCGCGGGGAAGCTCAAGCGGTGTGGGGACGGAAACGCGGACCGGCGTGGGGAAGCTCGAGCGGCGCGAGGGTGTCGAGGTGGATGCCGCGCCGCTTCTGCCGCCGGCCGCCGGGAAGGTGTCATTGTGGGGCCCGCTTGGCCCGCTCGGATGCCTAGCCGCCTCTGCCGATGGCCGCGGGGAAGGTGCCTACGACGCTGGGCCGCTGGGATGCCTCGCAGCCTCCTCCTCCTCCTCCGGATGCCGCCACTTTCGCTAGGAGCTGCGGTTTTGCGGATGAGAGGAAGGAGCCCAACAATCTTATCTTCTGGCCACGAGTGAAATGTGGCATGTATATAGACTCCATTGCATCTAGCCGCCGCGAACCCTAAAACTCTTGCCCCCGTACTCCACCACATCCAGCCGCCGCAAACCCTAAATCCTTTCACCCCAAGAGACTGGCACACGGGCTGCGAGGGGCGAGGGCGACCGACGCCGCGTCACCGTTTGTCCGCCGTGGTCTGGGCTTCGCTCTGAGTGCGCTTGCACTTGGTCCCGATCAGATCTGCGGTGAGTCGCATTCATCTTCCCTCCGCTGCCATCAAACCACGCACGCACCTGCCATCTTTCCCCTACACACTTGCTGCATCCTCTACCATTGGATTCTTATTTTGCTGTCGAGTCTTGTTTGGCGCTAATCTGGATCTGAATTGACACCTTAAGACTGCAGATAAATTTGAGCACTGATGTCAAAGATCCGTGCCAGTAGCTTTGGTGTTTATACTAGATTGCTCCATCTTAGCTTGATCTTTTGATTTGTTGATCAGGTCAATAACATCCCATGGTTAAATGTTTTGTGTGTGCAAGACATTTGATTTAATTTGTTTCCCTACTTATTTTAGTTTGCTTTATTTGAATGGTAACTTCACCGTGATAGCTAATTAGCCCTATTTCTGTATTTCATTGTGCGCTCAACTAAATAGGTTGGATTTGTTTTTGATTAATTAAATGTTCCTAGTAGACTTTGAGTCAACGAACTTGATTGTCCTGCTCAAGCAGGAAAAGAAGACCACAGGACTGAATCAGTCCTACTCAGACTCGTGTTTCATTTCTTTTGTGCATTTTGACTCTCCTAGCTATCCCATCTTCCGTTTCTTTCAAAGATTTCTTTTATTCCGTTGCTATCCACTCAATATTGTTTTGCTTGCTATATGGAGGTGCACTAGAAAATGAGAAAAGGGGGCGGTGAATCATCTAAACTTCCATGGCGAACTGTGGTACTGATGAAGGTGCCGTGGGGCTTTGCTTTCTTCGACGTCGACACTAGCATATTTCGCATGCCAGTGGTATGTATACACACTAACTCCATGTCGCCCTTTCTGATCAGTATTATGCCTCTTATGATTCTATGCGTTGTGTGCTGCAGAACATGATCTGGGCGCATTTTACCCACGAATACGCTACTGACAGGGTTTGTATTTCTGGTTTTTACCATGCTTTCATTAGTGCCTGCTTAGCCTCTTATTAGGATTGATCATATCCGTACATGTGTTAGCTTCACTGGTCAGTTTGTCATCTTCATTGAAGACTGCAACTAATATATGAAGGCTTATCTTATACACATACAAAATAGCAATTAATGAAGTAACCATCTTCCTCTGTGAAATATTGATAGTGAATTAATCTGTTGGAAAGGTGCAGGATTGCTAAGTAAAATATTGTGTGTTTTCTTGTCACCTCAACTTATGTATCTAATATCTTGCTGGTACTTCTCTCTCACCAGGTTGTGTACTTTCTTGACCTCATAAAGTGTGATGGCAAGTCTGCTCTGTGGTCTAGCAGTAGTTGTGGTGATGGTGTGAGTTTTGTTGATTTGGTTAAGGAATACTCCTCCAGAGCAAGACGGTTCATTGTCGAGGATGAAGAGCTTCGTGAGCGCATCAAGTCCGATCTGGTTAGTAGATGTCTTCTAGTAATATTTTTGTGTCATTGCATGCATGATCACTGTTTGTTTATCTACTGCTAGCACATTGAATCCATCAATGGAGAGGAGGATGCACTTCGTGAAGTGGCGTGGGGTTTAAGGAGTGGGCTGCCTTTTATTATTTCTGAATTTTTGTATGATGTCACTATCAGTCCTCAGCGCCATCTCCCATTATGCCAAGGATTTGAAGTCTTCATGAAGAAATATCAAATCGATATTCCTACAGAAGCTGTAAGGACTGAACTTTCTGGGAGTTGTACCCTCACTTTCTGCTTTCACACTTGCTGCTGTGCCCTGCTATGCGTTCTGTGAACCCAATTGGGTAGTAGTAGGTCACTTGAGCTAGTTGTCCCACTCCTTGCTTTACAGTCCAAACTAGTTCTCAATGAAATAAAAATTTTAGTCTCCTATGACCCAATAGACGTTGCATCTCTACCTTTGTATCTCACAATGATATCATTCAGGATTTCATTTATTTCATTTTGTAATGCTTGTTTTTCTTGCATTTTATATTTGTTGGCTCTGCTTAGAACTGTCACTTACAGCTTGATCAGGTTCATATAATGCTTCTTTTGATGATGTTTATCAAGGTTGATGAAGACTTTCTAACCCGTGCTGGTACATTGCAACGAATTGATGAACTGATTTTGTATCGCTGCACTGAGATGCGTGAGGTATGTTCCAAGCTGGTTCCCGGTATTAGTGGAATGATCAAGGATAACTTTCGCTATGTTGAAGTTATGGCAAAGATTCTGACCCCTTGGTTGGTTGGTGAAGAATGGGATTCATCCAAGGTAGTTTACTTGATGTCTGCTTGATCTGTATGGATTATTCTTATTTAGCAATTAGTGGTTTTGATAAAATAATTTTTCTTTGGGATACAGTGGTCCACTGCTGGTGAGCCGTGGTTCACTCCTGATGAGATGCAGAAGATAGTGGCTAAAGATGCTGCAGCAGATGATGCACGGGAAAAGGTTAAGGGTGATCATAAGGTGGCTGCTATGATAGAGGCCAACCTTGATGACTACAGGTGTCTCACTAAATCTCATGGTATTGTTCTTCAGAAAGTCAGGTCTTGTTATGAAGCAAAGGTCAAGAGAGGGCAAAAGAGGAGCCACACAGAGATGGCTGAAGAGGAGGTTGTTGAGGCGGTGGCTGAGTGCAGGAAGGGACAAGATGGTGCTGACTCCACTGAAGAGAAGTGGAGTCCTTCCAATGGCAGTAGCAAGACAGAGATTTCTCATTTCTGATAATCAGCTGTTCGTGTATGCTTAAGCTGCCAGTGTGTTGCTAGTATCTTACTACTATGTTTAAGCTCAGTTCTGGAACCAATGTATTGTATCATGCTACATTGTGTTATGTGTGCTCCTATATTAATTGGGATCTGTATTAACTTCATGCCACATTATGTTATGTACTATATTAATTCGGATCTGAAACCTATGTATATCAACTTATGTCTGGAAGTCTGGTCTGCTAGAATTTGAAATGATATTTTTTAATCAATGTGTTAAATTTCACTCAGTGGACATCATGAAATAATATTTTTTTTAAAAAATTGTAGGTTTTATCTCTACAACTAAAAAGAGTCAAATGTTATCGTCATATCGTCTCGCTCCTAATCGTGCCGAACTTCCTTCACGCACGCTGCCCACGGAACCGTTGCACGCCCACGATCCTTTTGCATCTTCTCCAAGCACCGCTCGCCCAGGCGCACCCAACCCCAATACCTCACACACACCCCATCGCCTCCTCGCCACTTCTCCGCCAGCGAGGCCAGCGCCAGGCGCCACTGCCAAATCCTTGACCGCTAGGCAGCCGCAGTCGCTGCCACCACAGCCAGGGCCAGGGACGCCGAGCTATCCGAGCTCGCGCCCGCCATGTGCTCTGTCACCACAAGCGCCACCATCTTCTGGGAGCCGTCCCCAGCGCTGTCTGACGCCTCCTCCATGGGCGCCAATGCCGCAGCCATGCCCTCTGGGCCTCGGGCCTCGTCGCTCATCCAGCGGTGCTGGATCGAGGCTGTCGCCCTGCTCCGCCCCGCCCCGGCAGCGCCGCCAACCGAGAGGGCTCCGACTCGACACCTGCTCGCCACGTGGCCATGTCTCGTCTGTGCCCAAGTAGGAGCTTGACGACGTCACCAAGTCCAAGCTCTCGCTCTCGTAGTTTGCGCTCATGCGCGATGCCTCGTAAAACCCGTACCCGTCGGTCGTCAGGTGCGATCAACTGCTCCTGCCCGCCACACCTCGTCGTCCGAACGGTGCGCGGGCACCGCGCCATGGAGGAGGTCGTCGCTGGCATGGCGCACCGTTGGAGGCGCGAGGTCGCCATGCTCGCCGAGAGGCACACCATGTCCTGCTCCCGCTTCGCGCACACACAAGGGCAGGATCTTGGTAACCTCCATTTCTTTTCGCGTGGAGAGGCTACGACACCATCTTCAATTCTTCACTCATCCTGTGTTGCTCGTCCACTGCTGATGGCAGGGATCTAGCTCCAGCATGACTGAGGCCTTGTTTAGATACACCCAAAAACCCAAAACTTTGCAAGATTCCCGTCAAATCGAATCTTGCGGCACATGCATGAAGTATTAAATATAGATAAAAAGAATAACTAATTGCACAGTTTACTTGTAAATCACAAGACGAATCTTTTAAGCCTAGTTACTCCGTAATTAGATAATGTTTTTCAAATAAAAACGAAAATACTACAGTGTCAAAATCCAAAAACTTTTTGCATCTAGGTGACGACTCCGTCCTCCTCCACCACGGCTCCGCAGTGTATGGAGAACCTGGCCACCTGGGCACCTCGCGAGTCAGCCATCGATAGGTCTCACTAAATCACCGTCTGTCAGATATCTACATACGGACATCAGCCTAAGGCCTAAGCGTCTGCCAGACTGGCATAGGTGTAGTGTTTCTTTTAATTTTTCCCATTTTCATCCAAGGATGCATCAGCCATCAGGTGAACTAGGTATATATACATCTCTAACTAAGTGAGAAAGGTCCTTGTTTGGTTTTGGTAATTGAGTGACAACTTAGGTGGAGTAATAGTGTTTATGTGAGATACACAATAGATTAGTCCACAAGTGATTATGTGATGATGGATGAGCTCATTGCATATGAGACATGACATGGAGTCATGTGACCAAGGTGGAGAAGATCAAGATGGGGCTTGGCTCGATGAACCGGTTGCAAGAGTGAAGGGCAAGTTGAAGGCTTTGAAGCGAGGGACCGCGTGTGACGGTGAAGCTTGAGCAAGACTTAGCGCCGATGGATTGAGGCAACAGTGAACAGCAAGTGAGGTCAAGATCGATGAACCAATACGGTCACATGATGATATGAAGTGGATAATATCATTTGGTGATTGGTTGGTGCATATGTTGCATCAACATTGGAGGAGATGGAGTGGAAAGCGCAAGGCTAAGGTATAACCTAGGGCATTTCCATTTCATCGGTCAAAGATGTGTAGAGAAGTTGATGACAAGATTTAGGATAGATGACCGTACTATCAAGAGGGGCAAACTTGTTTGCATATCGGTCATCTAGTGCCACTTGAGCGATCTAAATTTGCATACGTGTTAGGATCGAGTGGCGTGGCAAGTTGAGAGGCTAACTCCTTTGAGAAAATATTTGTGAAAATGCTAACACACTTGCACATGGTGCTGTACACTTGGTGGTATTAGCACATTTGCCAAGGAGGAGGGGTTCCTAGGGTAGAGAGGGGGTTTTGGCTCCTCTCTCCCTCCCGCCGAGCTTGCGAGGCGGGATTCGACACTTTTGAGAAAGTGTGTATTTTCTATTGTGCCGGTGGAAAGTTTGGAGAAGTTGCGGAAGTGTTTCTCACTGAGAAACACTCACCAGACACAGGTGTTGGCAGCACCGGACGCTGCACCTGCGCGTCTGGTGAGGTGTCTGACTCTGGCGCGTGTGAGCCGAGCACAACGGACGCTGACACCGGACGCGGACAGGACACTGTTCGCTTGTTCGGTGGTGCTTGATGTTAACGGTGGATAACGTCAACCTTTATTAGAACTTTAGACATGAAGGGATGCATGAATACACAACCTAGTCTAGGGTTTTATCTAACAATTTCCACGAGTTTTGCATATTCTGTATTTTTTAGGGTGAATTTCAGAAAAGCTGAAAAGAGGGATTCTAGTGCATAATTACCACGAAACTTATCCGCGACAAAACTATCATCATGAAGCTCAGGAAGGGTCTAGAAGTCACCCGAAGGAACGAGACCCGCAGAGGAGAAAAGGTGGGGTCGGCCGGCCCCACCCTAGGGCCGGTTGGCGCCCTATTTCGTCCGATGGCCGCCGCCTTCTGAAGTCTTCCTCCCATGCCTCCTTGGAAGCCAAGCAAAGTATCCCTTCGTCAATTTTAAGTCGATTTGATCTGACGGTGCACACAAGATGAAGACGCAGATCGCTGATGTGGCGGTTCCTTGCCCCCTACTCCACCTCGGCCTATATAAAGACGCCCAAGGCTCCCTCCTTGAGGCATTCTACACCCCGGTGCTTCATATTCTCTACACAAATTAGGGTTTGTAGTGTCCCTCTAGTTCATCTAGTTCTAGTTCTTCTAGTTCTAGTTCTAGTTCATCTAGTTGTAATTAGAAGAGTGAGAGAGAAGAGGAGAGAGCGGAGGAGGAGTCAGATCTATCGGATCTTCCTCAACATTGTACTTTTGCAGTATCTGGTTCATCATTCAGCAATCTTCAGGTGCCTTAATTACTATTCTAAGTTCTTTATTTACTTAATCTTAGTATTTTAAGTTCATTTATTAGTTTCTCGCTTGCATCAAGTGCTCTAGTCTTTGCAATGCTAGATTAGTAATTAATAGGTAGGCATGGTGCTTAGTCTATATATTACCTAGAATTACACCCATTTCTACGGATAGTTGTGGTAGCCTCAGGTGGTAACAGCCTTGATGGCCGACGTATTCCACAATGTTTGGATTGGTGTTGTAGGACCGTACTCAGACCGTCCTAGCCCCCTTCTCATCTGTCTGTGGCTAAGTGCTCTAATGTCCCAAAATTCAATTTGATTTATAGATCCATAGAGAAACCTTAGAAACATCCTCTCTACCCACTAAAAATACTTTGACCTTTACCGTTGGACGATCTTGAACCTTAATTAGTACACTTCGCGTCATTGAGGAAAATCGATACTCTGGAGTACTCCCGGGTGAAAGCTACATCGGTATCCGTACGCTTGCGGATTTCTCTATTTGCGTTTAAAATACCCAACACTTGACGTCAGGGAGTGTTTCTAACTGAAGAGCACCGGACGCTCAGGGTGCGTCCGGTGGCTCACGTTCGATGACCCTGTGAGTTTGCGGTGCTCTCTACGCACGGGTCCGGTGTGCACCGGACCCGTCCGGTGTGGAGCAGAAGAGCGTCCGATGTGGCTGGTGCAGGCGCGCACGCGTTAGCTGTTGGCGGCAACGGTCGAGTTCAAACAACTAGTGACATGTGGATGGTGTCTGAGCACCGAACGCTGGTGTTGAGCGTCCGGTGGCTCCCTACAGCGCGTCTCGTGCCCACGATTTTTGCCCAGTGAAGGGGCAACGACTAGCTTAGCCCTTGGGGCTATAAATAGAAGTGGTGGCTGGCCTTGGCTGGTGCTTGGCACCCTTGGGACTTACTATCCATGCTTAGGGAGTGCTAGTAAGGCCTCTAACCCACATATGCTTAATAGTGATCATCCGATTGTGTGCGTGAGCGATTCTAGTGCGATTGCATCGTGAGGTTGCAAGGTGTTCGTGTTGCAAGCTAGTGGTGCTTGTTACTCTTGGAGGTTGCCACCTCCTAGACGGCTTGGTGGCTTGTGACTCCGTCGAAGCACGCAAGGAGATTATGCGGTGCTCTGGAGAAGAGATTGTGAGGGGTACGGTGCTCACCCCACGGGGATCGCGAAGAGCAACTCTATTGGATCGTGCGTGTCATTGAGCTACCTCGCTTATGAGTAGGTTCTTGCGGTGTCCTAGTGGGGATGAGGTTCGTGTAACACCTCTTAGCCGCCGAACCACCAAGTGTTGGTCGACACAACGGGGACATAGCTTGGTGGCATCCAAGTGAATCTTAGGAGAAAATCATTGTGTCAACTTTGTTCTTCCCGTTGGTTTGCAAGTCCCTAACACAAGCTTGTATTTACATTCATATAATTGTGCTTGTGTAGTTGCTCTTGTAATTAGTTAGCTTGTGTAGCTTGCTAGTTAACTTCTTGCTTGTGTAACTAGAAGTAGTCCTCTTGCGTGGCTAATTTGGTTTGTAGAACCTTGTTAGTCATATTGCCTAGTTTGTGTAGCTAAGTAAGTTGCACTCTCTAATTTGGCATTAGTTGCCTTGTTATTGAGCTTTGTTAGTGAGCTTAGGAGCTTCCTGCTTTTGCCTACTAGTTGTATAGGAGCTCCGTGGTTTGCAAAGTACTAGTGGCATAGGTTTGTGTGACCTTGCTCCTAGAATTGGTTAGGCGAGCTCTTGCTAAGGTAGCACCTTGTTTGCTTGTTTAGGATCTTTTACAAGGTGCTAGAGAACTTAGATAGAGGGGTGTAGTCTTGGCTAGACTGATAGTTTTAATTCCGCATTTGTTTTGGTTAGCCGGCATGATAAGCTGTTTAGGACTATTGACCCTCCCTTTAGTCCACCATCTCGACCCTTCAAGTGGTATCAGAGCTAGGTCTCTCATTTGTGGTCTTCACCGACCCGAGAGGATTGCGACTTATGGGCTAGATGTTGAGTGTCCACACATTTTTTATGGCACACACTTTGCACGGTGGAGAAATTGGATGCAATGCAATTTTAAGTTTATTTCTCCTCAAATATGGTGGATTGTAGATGTGGACTTTTCTTGTGCAATTGATAAAAAGGTTGCAACTCAAGCGCAAAAGAAATTCCTACATCTCGATTGTCAAGCTACTAACATCTTCTATTCATCCATGAAAGATAATATATTTGGTCAGATCATGGACATGAAGTCCGCCCATGAGATTTGGGTATTTCTCAATGAGAAATATGGGGTGATCTCCAAAGAAGATGTTGTGCCAAATGTGGAGGCACATGAGGATGTTGAGCATGACCACAACACCGTGGTTGTGGAGGATTGGTCCACCTTATGGTCAAGTGAAGAAGATGATGATCATTCTACAAGATCACTTGACAAGGACGATGATGATGCCACAAGTGATGCAAATGATGATGCTACCTCATGCACACTTGATAGTGAAGATGATGGCTATGAGAGTGATGCTTCTACAAGCTCATCCACTACATCACCACATTGCTTCATGTCACATGGTGACACTAAGGTATCTATTGGTGGTGTGATTATTGATTGTGATGATCCAAACTTTGAGCTTGTATGTGAACTCTCAAAAGCTTTAAGAAATGAGTTAGCAAAAACAAGTAAATTGAAAAATGAAAACTCATTTCTAAAGACCACATGTGAACAACAAAAGCATCTACTTTATGTTACTACTTGTTCACATGAGGAGCTAAAATTGGCTCATGAGGAACATTGTGTTGCTCATGATAACTTGGTACAAGACCATGGTTTACTCACTATGAAGCTTTCTAATGAAGAAACTAAAGCTAGTGAGAGCTCATCATTTGGGTCAAATGATCAATCACATATTGTTACTAACCCTTGTGATGTAGGCAAGAAGCATGTATCCACCTCTTGTGGTGATTTATTATCTATGCCATGTTCTTCACAATTAGATATTTGTTCTACTTCCATGTCTTGTGAGACTAACCTTTTGAAGGAGAACAATAAGCTCAAAAGTGAAGTGAAGAAATTGAGCAATAAGTTAGAGATGTGCTACAACTCTAAAGTCACCTTTGAGCATATATTGAAGACTCAAAGAAACTATGGTGACAAGTGTGGCATTGGTTTCAAGAAGAAGATGACAAAGGGCAAAAGAAAGCAAGAAAAGAGGAAGCTTTCTCATTTCATGTGCTATCGGTACCATGAAGTGGGACATCTTGCAAATGGTTGCCCAAACAAAGAGAAGCTCAAGAAGATGAAAGAAGAAGAGAGGCTCAAGCATATCAAGTGCTTCAAGTGCCGCACTTGGGGTCATCTCACCTCAATGTGCCCAACCAAGCAATTGGTGAAGCAACAAGAAGAGCCTCAACAAAAGCCACAAGTTGAGCAAGAAAAGAAGCCCCAAGCTCAAGTCAAGATCTACCATGAAGATGGTGGTGACATGGGGATGATGAATAAGAAAACAAGAAGGGGTGGAAGAGCAAGGCATCCAATGCAAATCCAAGATGCCAAGATAATGAGCAAGAATGAAGACAAGAAGAAAGCTTGTGCTCACATCAAGTGTTTTGAGTGCAAGAATGATGGACACTTTGCCTCAAGGTGTCCTACCAAGTTTGAGAAGAAGGCTCAAGCAACTCTCAAGAGGCAAGGCAATGAGAAGCAACACATGAGCAAGGAAGAAAAGGCTCAATCCAAAAGAAGTTGCTACTTATGCCGGGAAAGGGGACACATGGCTCATTCATGTCCCCTAGGTAATAATTCTAAGCCTATTTCAATTGATGATAATACTATGCTTAGAAAGGATGGTAATGGTACCTCTATGGTTGCTGTTGCAAAACATCCCGCTACTCATACTAAGGCATCGCCTAAGTATGTTGCTCCTAACTTGAGAGGACCCAAACTAGTTTGGGTACCATCAAAAAGTGGATGAATATGTGTAGGTACCATCGGCATTGGAGGCTTGATTTAATTGATCCTATTATATTATTCATTATATGATTGAATCAAGTATTGAAGCCTAGTTCACATCCAAACTCAATGTCTTGATAAGATAGTGAAGTCCAAATGTGCTACAATGTACAAGTGTCACATTCAAGTTGTGGTGATTTATTGGATTATTTTGATGGCATGCAAATACATGAGTTGAAGGTTGTAAATTGGATGATCATGAGCTAATCTAGGTATATCTTTGTTGATCACATTCATTTGGGTGCATATGAGTTTATTGAGTTGAATATATATGCAATGTTGCTTGCTATAAGATGATTGAATGGATTAAATGATTAGTAATCAAGTTTGGATTGATTTGAGTTGGATAAGTTCATGAGATGACTTTTAGTAAGTGAATTGAATGGATATATGTCTTGTGAATGCATTCAATCAAGTTGATTTCAAGTCTGATTCAATTTGAAGAAGTATAGCTCAATTGCTTGAAATCTGTCCTATATTGAAAAACTGAGCTAGCAGTGATTAAGTCTGAGTTGGAATGATCAAATCTTATTGGAGTTGGCATGCTGTACACTTATCATAGAAGATGCTGTAGAAATTTCATGAAAATTGGATGATGGATACTTCGGTTTTGGAGTGGATCTTATCAGCTATAGTGCAGCAGTTTTCAGCATGTAACAGTGGTGGAAGAATTGAAATCTGGTAGCAATCTATAAGTCAAATGAAGCTCAAATTTTTATAGCTGCTAGATGACTTAGCAAAGAATATCTCCACCAAATGTCGTGGTATTTAGATCTATATATTGTGAGATATGTATTCATCTTTGAGAAGGTATAAAATCTGCCAGAAAAGTGACAATTATTGAATTGATCTAGAATCACATTGACTGAAAGGTCCTCAAGTTGGAAACATGATTATAAGTATTTGAGGCACCTAAGTTTTGTTTTGAATTGATCTACAAGCATGTCAAGTATTGAGTACAATGCTAGTTGATTGTAAAATGTACTTGGTGTACACATTTAACTCAAGATAAAAATGAAGTTTAAGTTCTAGTGATTATTGAAGATAATTTGGTAGAAAGAAAAGGACTTACTTGAGTATAAGGAACATTGATAAAGTAAATCAGAGCATCGCACGACTTACTCCACAATACCGGTTCTGCCTGTCCTATCAACGGAGGGTGGACTATATAAGAATCAACGAAGCTGTCACTATCGCGAACTACCACACGACCCGGCCAATAGGATACATTTGCAGATAAATAACATCTAAGCACCACGCTCACATGTGATCTATCACCTAACTCCCTCGTGTCAAGAGCTAAGCGCTTTGCAAACTTATACATAAACTCATTATCAATTAGAACTATATCAAATATAGAACTAGAACAAACTAAGAACATAATAATTAGAGACATAATGCAATTAGAACAAAGAATTAGAGAAAGATATGAATAATACCAATCTTTATTACCGAAGATCCGAATCCAGAGCGTAGTGCTCTACTTCTCTAATTGCTATCTAATCAAACCTCTAAACTTGAAGGATAAGGGAGTAGCTAATTCTAATTCTCTGTGGGAGAGAAGCTCTAAACCCTAACTTTGATGGCTACCTCTGAATAATGATTTCTTCTCTTCTCTTCCCTCCAGGGGGGGTAGGCCTTGGTTTTATAATCCCCTCAAGTGAACGTGGGCCGTCAGATCAAACCGACATAGATTGTATGGTTTAGATTGATCCTTTAGGTCGGTGGAGCGTAGTCCCGAAGCAGAGTCCTGATCCAGCTCCAACCCTGGGCGGGCGCCCAAGGGGGTGGGCGGCCACCCTGCCCCCGAGCCCGATCGTGCTCTCATTCGTTCTCGTGGCTTCTGGACTCTTCTAGATTGAGGAAAATTGCGCGCCACGTAATTATCTCGTTGTAAACATGACATGTGGGCCTTCTCTTCATATTCTCTGATAACCCCCTGCAGAAATAGATAAACACCAAAGCTCGTGGAATTCTGTCAGATAAAACCCTAATTCTAGATGTTTGTTTCATATTGATCCTTTTTCATGTTTATTTGATTATTAATTTTAGTACTTAAGGACCGTCAACAAACTCTCCCAAGCTTACCCTTTGCTCGTCCCTGAGCAAATAGCTAAACTTAGACGAATCAGAAGTTGCTTCGATGTTTTCTTTCCTAACAGGCACACATGCTTTTGCATAAAATTCTTCCAGATTAGAGTGAAGTGTTATGGAGCTTAGTACCTGCACTTAAATCTTCAGTGATCGAAAGACAAAATAATTAAGTCAAGCACTATTCCTCCTGTCTATACTTCACCTTTGTTCCAGAGTTTTTCATAAGTTTTCAAAATAAAACTCAGAGTTCCCAGCAATGATTCTCTCAAATCTCTCTATATGTGGTATTTGTGGATCCTTACCATAATGTCACTTACCTATAGCTAATGGAATATTTAAGTGGAGCTCATAGGAGTGAAAAAACAGCTCATACATATGTTGTCTAATCGAGCTATGGATCCAAATGAACTCAGCATATAATTAAATCAAGATGTGCATGTGTGGTGGAGTAAATGATAGTGATGATAAAAATGTATAAGTAATAATAAAACTTAGTTCTCATTGCTCCTCATATTGCTATCTCTCCTCCTCTTTGATCTTTGCTTTGGGAGAACATGGGCTATCTCTTTTTCTTTTTCTTTTCTTTTTTTTTCAGGTGGGTAGTAGATACCCCTAATTCTACTATCGGACACTTGTCCATTTTTTCCGCTCAAGTGGGCATCTTTGTACCCCTAATTCTACTTCGGACACTTGTCCATTTTTACCTCTCATCTCACTCTTTTTCTTTCTTTTTCGAGGTTTCGGGCACTTGCCCCTTTTTATTTCCTCGCATATTTTTGCATAACCCATGCCTCTTCTGCATTGAATCTTTTTAGAGAGAGAGAAAAACAATATTTGGGACAGTGAGTGATAATATATAAATATATTTTTAACAATTTTAATGAATGGTGATGGATGGTGTAGTAGATGTGTGCAAGTGAATATCTTAATTTAACCACATGAAAAGCTCCTAAGGGTCTACACAGCTCGATCAAACTCAATGTAAGTGTAGTAAAAGATGTTATAGCAAATATGGCTGTGGTAGGTAGTTTGGTGTGCTAGGAACTCATCATGTGATTTGTAAGTTTTCAAAATAAATCTCCAGAACTTAGTGTAGTAGGAACAAGATAAACAGTAGCTCAACTTTATATCAAGCCTTTTGCTTACCTAGACTTTAGTTTTATGCTTCCCAAAGATAGTAAATTCAGTTTTAATAATTCCTGGAAGAACTCTAATGTAAAAGCTAGGTACTTAAAAGTAAGCAACCAGAGCAACTGTTCATTATTTCCATCATGTATCTTTTTGGTCTTTTATTTTTCTAGAGATTAAACTTAGCAGGGAAATAAAGCACACTCATCTACACACACTTTTTATTTTGTTTTCATGTTTATAAAATGCAGTAAATTAAAGTAAGAAAATATTTATTGGGTTTTCTAAGTTTTTCCTTTTAAGATAAAATACTAAAATAGAAAAGAATAAATAAGAAGAGCAAATAAAAACTTACTTGATAAATTGGGGAGGAACTCCCCCAAGCTGGATGTTGACGTCGGTCTTACCCGATGTTCCAGAACCGCATCATAGTTGTGATGTTGTCATTCATTGTTGTTGTATCTTGTCTCAGCTCTTGTACTGCAGCAGCATGGTCCTGGTTCCATTTTTGTTGTTCTTCTAGGAGTCTTCCATGTTCTGCTTGCGTGTTTTGGATGTCGAGGAGGGTGTTGTCGGTACGAGTGAAGAAAGCACCGGCCTCTTGATAGTAGTCATTCGTGAAGGCGTAGGAGGCATCAGAGTATCGTCCTGCATCAAATTGGGGCGGAGGTCTGGATCCTGAAGCTCCATATGGATCGGTGGAGTACCTGCCCGTATGGAAAGGCGGGTTTGTCCACTGGTGATCTTGGCTCTTCGGCCATGTCTCCTCTGTTGGCTCTTGTGGTTGCGCATGACGAACCCATGGGTCTCGAAGGACTCGAGGGTTGTAATCGCAATAATGCAGGTGCGCTGCTTCTTCTGGTCCAGGGTCAGCTCCATACCAGGTGCGTTCTCGGTGGGTGGTCATCCTTTCAGATGCCACTCGATGTGGAGCTCTCTGGTTCACTGGTGTTGCTGCAATCTCAATCAAAAAATTTTGGACAACGTATAGGCCAAGGTTCGGGTTAGGTAACCGAATCTTGCCTCTATCATCATATAGCATATATATATTATATTCCCCTCTTTCTTTAACATCCGAGCTTGTCTAAATGTATCATAGCTATGGTAAATTCTTAACTCATCTATGAAGTCCAACGATGAGTTTTCTAGTAAATGAAGGTTAGAGGCTAGATGAGTGATAAGTGAAGTACATCCTACTGGTCCCTGAAGACTAGGTATACTAAGCCAATGAGAAACTAATAGTGTAACAGGTGAAGTAGGTACTTTATTAATAGCAGCATATAAAAGTTGTAAATCTCCTACTCTTACTTTCCTAATATCATCACGATAGAAAAGATTGTACCCAAGCCATTTGTGGAACATCCTAAGAGTGGGGTGTTCCATGTTACTGGTTTGGGCTTGACTATAAAAATTATCTCTAGATATTTCTCTCCAAAACTGGTGTCTCTCAAAGTTGGGTAAATCGGAGTCAATGTTCAGGATGCATCTTGAAGAGAAACCAAGATGGTCGCTCAGCTCTCTCCAAGACAACATAATTTCCTGTTTGAACATCCGAAAAACAATTCCCCCCTCATAGTATTGTAAAGTGCAAAGAAATTCGAGGGTGAGAAGATGAGAACCCAGCTCAGTTATATTCCAAAAATTTGTCCAACCTAACATCTGGAAAATTAAGTCAAATTCAGTGTCCATACCTGTTTCTTGTAGTAAGATTGGATCGATAGTAGGGGTGTGAATGAAATCTTTGTTCTTCAACTGCTGATAGACTTCTTTCTCTCTTCGGGTCTTCAGTCCAAGGTCTCCTATCTTGAGAAGGACCTTAACTTGCTGACCTGATGAGGATGACGGAGCTTGTGTGGGTGTCGGGTCGACGCTCATCTCTGATGGCTGTGAGGAGTGTCGAGCTGAACTCCTTGTACCAATGTTCTTGAGAGCCTTCCCTGCATTCCTCACCTTCTTAAACATCCTGTAAACAAAAGTTGGCAAAAACACAACTAGTGGAAAATGTGAGAGAAAATGTTAGTGGTCAGCTGTCCGGAATGTCAGTAGTCCAGGGGTTAGTTGCTCAAGACAAGTTTCTATTTTGGTAGAGCCTCCCCCTAAACAACTTTTACTTCCGCTTAGACAGCGGGATCACTTCTTGCTATGTGATACTCACTCTCTATCAACTTCTTTCCCACTCTTCTCTTTCTCTCTACTCTCTTCTCTCTTCACTACAAGAGCTCTTTCTGGAAACTGATACTTGTGTGGTTTTCTGGAGTGCTTGTGTGGAGAGGATGGAGGTAGAAGGTGGCTATTTATAGGAGGAAGAGGGAGCAGGGCGGGCGCCCTTGGTAGGTGGGCGGGCGCCCACTTGTGATGCCCATCCTAGATGTGCCTCCTCCACTTGCTTCCTTGCTTTGATCTCACGCAGAATAATATTGTGTTGGTGGTGGTTGGACGGTGGAAAGATGTCAGGTAAGTGGAAACATATTGGTGGATGAAATAATGTGATGGGATGTATGTGAGGTGAAGTGTATGACATGTGGGACCCAAGGAGTGTGGGTCATGCTTCTAGAAGATTAATATAATTAAATATAATGCAGGAAAATCTATGAGAATTAAAACTTATGGAAAATATTTTTGTGCCTCTACAATAATTAATAAATATGGGTTGTTACACACCACGAATATTATTTATATAGGGCTTTTTATTATTATAATAATGCTATGACTAATGCAAGAATTAATTATGCAAGAATTTAAATATGAGAAAATTAATAGTGCGGATAAATACCGATTTACCTCCCGGTGAGGGTTTGGGATTTTTAGGTCCCCCAAGCTAGACCTCCAAATCTTTTAATCTTCTGAGTTACCTTCCTCCGGAGATGGTGTCTCCAGTGGTTCTTCATGAACTTCCTTCACTGTAGAGTCTCTCTCTGGTCTGGGTTTGAATGTGAAGTGTTCTTCTTGACCGTTTATGTTGAACTTGATTTCTCCTTTTCCGACATCAATGTGGGCATTAGCAGTGCTCAGAAATGGTCTTCCAAGGATGATGGACACTTTTGAGTCAGGACTCATGTCCAGTACTACGAAGTCTACTGGCACAAGGAAATCTCTGATCTTGACTGGAATGTTCTCGGCGATGCCCAACGGGTGTCGAACCGATTGATCCGCTAGTTGTAGGCACATTGATGTTGGTTCTAGGGTCGCATGCTCAAGCTTTTTGTAGACTGATGCTGGCATCACACTGACACTTGCTCCGAGATCACAAAGTGCATTGTTGAAGTGTTGGTTTCCGATCGAGCAATCAATAGTGGGGCATCCTGGATCTTCCTTTTTCTTTGGTGGTTTGTTGAGGATGGCCGCACTACATTCTTCTGTCAGCTTGATAACCTCAGTAGTGGGCAGTGGTCTCTTTTTGTTAAGAATATCTTTGATGTACTTTGCATATGTAGGTACCTGTATGGCATCGAGCAGAGGTATGTTGACGTATAATTTCTGAATGACCTCTACAAACTTACCAAACTGCTCATCCGACTGCAGTCCTCTGTTTCTTCTGGGAAATGGCAAATAGTTGGTGTCGTAAAAATCTTTCCTCATTTCTCCAGTTCTTGGTATTTGTAGCAGATCTTCTGCTTCAACTGGGCTTTCTTCTATCACTGCTGGTTGCACTGGTGCTGATGTTCTTTGTTTCTCTTTTGGGTATGGGGGATCTCTGGTGGCTTTGCCTCCTCTAGTAGTTATATTCTTTACCTGCTCAATGTTAGTAGCAACAGGCAGTGCAGCAGCTAGCTTTATTAATTTAAGCTCTACCCTTTTATTAAGAGTGTTTTGCTCATCAAAGGCAGTTAGTAGAAAATCCATTTTATTGTGTATATCTTTTAGAGATGATTCATTTGTATCTAGCCTTTGTTTAACTTCATCATTAATTTTGGTTTGTTGAGCAATTATCTCTTTTAATGAAAGCTGCTTGAAAGTATTACCTGAATTCATACCTTTGCTATTGGGCTGACTTGAAGTTGGTTGATATTTATATGCTGTCTCAATGGCCCTTTGGTCTTCTTTGAACTTGGCCCTCTGGTCAATCCAATGGAGCAAATTTTCCATCTTAGTTGATAATGCATTTACTTCTTCTGGTATTTGTTCAGTTTGATGACATTGTTGAGCCTTATCTTGGAACCAGCTTTGGTTTTCTGCTATCTTATCCAAAAGTATCTCTGCTTTTCCAATTGTAAGCTCCAAAAATGATCCTTTAGCAGATGCATCTAGGCACTCACGAGCCTTCTGGGTTAATCCATGGTAGAAGGTCTGCATAAGCAACCATGTGGCCATTCCATGGTGAGGACAATCTGAAATGTATCCCTAAAAACGCTCCCATGCTTCTGAAATGGCTTCTGTCTTCTGCTGTTGAAAACTGACAATATTTCCTCTTAAGGCAGTTGTTTTGCCTATAGGAAAAAACTTCGATAGAAAGGCATCTGACAAGTTCGTCCAGTTGTTGATGTTATCTTGATGAGTGTAGAACCACTTCCTCGCTTTCCCTTCTAGTGAGAATGGAAAAGGCGAAGCAGTATGACGTCTTTGTCAACTCCGTTGATGTGGATTGTGCTTCCAATCTCTAAGAAATTCTGCAAGTGTGCACTAGCATCTTCATGTGCCTTTCCACTAAATTGTATAGCTTGTACCAAATTGATGAGGCTTGACTTGAGCTCAAACTCAGGTATTCCTTCTTCTACTGCCAATCTTGGACCGGTTGGAATGTTCTCAAGGCTTGGAGCAGAGAATTCTTGTAGGGTCTTTTGTGCCATAGCTTCAGCAATTGGTAGCTAGCTTCTTCTTCTCTTGATTGCTTTGGTTCTGATGATGAAGAGTTGAATGTACCCAAAGTCAATCCTGATATACCCTGTATAAAAAATGTAAACATAGAAAAACAACAGGGTGAACCTGCCAAAGCAGAGGTGCCTTGTTATGATTTCTCACTTAGTAGCTATTTTTATGCAATTATTTCTCTATAGTCTAGTCTAATATTTTATATGAATAATCAATCAAGGTTATTCATATAAAATATTATTTCTCTATAGTCTAGTCTAATATTTTATATGAATAACCTTGATTGATTTTCTGGCTTTCCTTACCGTTCCTAAGTATTACCCTTTTGTTCCCCTCTATGACTTATTCCTGAGACTCGTATAATATTCCCCGGCAACGGCGCCAGAAATGCTTGTTGACACTAACTAACACCACTTAGATACTAGGTTGTCATCCCCAGCATGGTGCCAGAGTGTACAAAGGTATTTATAAATGTAAAGGCTCTCTAGAAAATAATCTATTCTATCCGCAAGCGCACAGATAAAACACCTCATTGTAGCATTTCACCAGGATAAGTATTCCAGGTATCGTTATTTATAATTTTGCTCAAGGGAATTAAGGAAGATGAAATTAAATTAAGGGGCAAAATCTATCAAAGCATAGAATAGAGATAAACTTGTAAGAACATGATTACTAATGAGAAACTCGTCACACAGTCACTTACTTTAGCAGGGGGTAAACCATAAAGATAATGATAATGAATTATAAGTTTATGGGTAGATAACACAGCGATTAGAAAATAGACTACTCCTCATATATGTAGGTGATGTCGGATTAGCTAGAGAATGGATTCTAAGTTATCTACTAACTACTAAGTCATAATCTACTCTAGTTATCTACAAGATCATATATAGCATAAAAGACTCTTCATTCATGTATAAGGAACATTGATAAAGTAAATCAGAGCATCGCACGACTTACTCCACAATACCGGTTCTGCCTGTCCTATCAATGGAGGGTGGACTATATAAGAATCAACGAAGCTGTCACTATCACGAACTACCACACGACCCGGCCAATAGGATACATTTGCAGATAAATAACATCTAAGCACCACACTCACACTATCACCTAACTCCCTCGCGTCAAGAGCTAAGCGCTTTGCAAACTTATACATAAACTCATTATCAATTAGAACTATATCAAATATAGAACTTGAACAAACTAATAACATAATAATTAGAGACATAATGCAACTAGAACAAAGAATTAGAGAAAGATATGAATAATACCAATCTTTATTACCGAAGATCCGAATCCAGAGCGTAGTGCTCTACTTCTCTAATTGCTATCTAATCAAACCTCTAAACTTGAAGGATTAGGGAGTAGCTAATTCTAATTCTCTGTGGGAGAGAAGCTCTAAACCCTATCTTTGATGGCTACCTCTGAATAATGATTTCTTCTCTTCTCTTCCCTCCAGGGGGGTAGGCCTTGGTTTTATAGTCCCCTCAAGTGAACGTGGGCCGTCAGATCAAACCGCCATAGATTGTATGGTTTAGATTGGTCCTTTAGGTCGGTGGAGCGTAGTCCCAAAGCAGAGTCCTGATCCAGCTCCAACCCTGGGCGGGCGCCCAAGGGGGGTGGGCGGCCGCCCTACCCCCGAGCCTGATCGTGCTCTCGTTCGTTCCCATGGCTTCTGGACTCTTCTAGATTGAGGAAAATTGCGCGGCATGTAATTATCTCGTTGTAAACATGACATGTGGGCCTTCTCTTCATATTCTCTGATAACCCCCTGCAGAAATAGATAAACACCAAAGCTCGTGGAATTCTGTCAGATAAAACCCTAATTCTAGATGTTTGTTTCATATTGATCCTTTTTCATGTTTATTTGATTATTAATTTTAGTACTTAAGGACCGTCAACAATAGGATCATGCATAACTAATGAAAAGTTTTAAATTCATAGCCTACCACTATTGCTTGAATGATTAATTGATCTAGTGGTATGTATATGAGTTTGTTCGTGAGCTAGTGAACCTAAGTACTTGATCTATTTTGGATTGTTAATAAGTGACAAGTACAACATTGGCAAGATAACCCTTAATGAGAGGTGTGAAAAAGCTTGTCATTGGTTCAAACCGGACTTGGAAGCTTAGGCAACTCAACTTAGTTCAAGTCAACAATTAGAAGCTCATGATGATTTATAGGATCTCCTAGAAGGTAAAGGAGGCCTAGAGTGGGGGTGAATAGGCCTGTAAAAATTAACTCAAAACTCTGTTAGAACAGAGGGCGGCACTGCCGGCCTTATAGGGCAGCACTGCCGGCCTTCAGCGAAAACACAGAGAGCAGTGAGACTTTGCAGGAAGTAAACTGATGCAATGAATTACACAATCCTGCAATATGAAGCCAAGACCCAGTGTGAAGACTGGATGCCACAGAAAAGTCACACAAGACTAGATCAGGCCACCAAACCCTAAAAGGAGTGAAACTTAAGAAATAATCTGCAAGAAGCACACAAGACTCAGTGATTTATCCTGTGGTTCAGCTCACCACAAAAGGCTTGCCTATGTCCATGTTGTTGAGGAAGCCACAAAAGGCTTAGGCTTGCCACAAAGGCTTGCCCTACCCTCGTTCTCAAGTCAAGAGAGTGAACTCTTGAGGTGAGGGGTAATTTCTTAGCTGCAAAACGAGATTACAACCCTCCCAAGGCTGTCACACGAAGGGGACAAGCTCAAGGGCGGTGCCTAGCCAACTAGGAGCAAGCTCCAAGAGTAACAAACCCTAGAACCGCTGGCCAAACGTGAACGAAATGCTCTTAGACTTTGGGAATCAATGGATCTACTCTCCAATCGAGTTTTGCTGCCTTTTCTCTCAAGGATTGATGGTGGGAATTAAGGATTTGCTTGAGGGATGAAGGAACAACAATGGAGGGAGGGAGAGAGAGAGAGCTATGGTCTGTCTGAGCATGAGATATTTTGATTGAGGTAGGTTATGACCATTGTGGGGTGTGGCCAGAGGTATAGACACCCCCTAGGTCCCAATGGTCAGAAGTGGGCTGCACTGCCACCCTTAATGGGCGGCACTGCCGCCCTGGCCAGAGCAGGTGAAAAGAGAAATTGTTTTGCAGGCTGCTTTGGCTAAGAAAGAGGATGTTATTCTATGGAGATGAGCATCTGGTTGCATAGTTGACCAACTATCCTAGAATTCCCCTTTATAGTATGGCTTTTCCTATACTCAATAAAATAGGAATAAAATGAAGCAAAGCTTCCTTGAGTTTGGATCAGCTCAAATCACACTTTTGATTACCAGCAACCTGTTCATCATTTCCAATATTTGATTCCCTACTCATTAACTTCATAAATCTCATTAGTCCTTTAATTTGATTGTCATTAACACCAAAACCCACAATAGGGCTTGATTGCACTTACAATCTCCCCCTTTTTGGTGATTGATGACAACCTAATTAGAGCTTTCAACATAATAAACAAGAATTGAGATTTTCGAGTCATGGATGTAGAAGCCTCCCCCTGAAAATGTGAATGAGGATTGAATTCTCAACACTTGCTTGTAATGCAAGGTTTCACATTTTTATGTGTGAAGATCTCCCCCTACATCCATGCCTGCTGTGGGGTGCTATGCAAGATGTCACAGGAATAGACGTGATGCAAATGACAGATAAACAACAGAAGATTCTGGCTGTTGGGACATAGGGCGGCACTGCCGGCTGTTGACGGTCGATAACGTCAACTTTTATTAGAACTTTAAACCTGAAGGAGAACATGAATACACAGTAGTATAGGGTTTAAACTAACAATTTTTATGATTTTTGCATATTCTGTATTTTCTAGGGTTTATTTCACAGAGAGCAGAAAAAGAGGGATTCTAGTTCATATTTACCACGAAACTCATCCGCGTCGGAAAACATTACGAGAAGACTTAGGAAGGGTCTAGAAGACACCCGAAGGAACGAGAGCCGCGGAGGAGGAAAGGTGGGGCCGGCCGGCCCCACCCTGGGGCCGGTCGGCGCCCTACTTTGCTCGATGCCCTCCGCCTTCTGGAGTCTTCCTCCCACGCCTCCTTGGAAGCCAAGCAAAGTATCCCTCCATCGATTTTAAGTCAGTTTGATCTGACGGTACACACAAGATGAAGACGTGGATCGTTGAGATGGCGGTTCCTTGCCCCCTACTCCACCTTGGCCTATATAATGACGCCCAAGGCTCCCCCAAGAGGCATTCTACACCCCGGCGCTTCATATTCTCTACATAATTAGGGTTAGGGTCCCTCTAGTTGTTCTAGTTCTAGTTCATCTAGATCTAGTTCATCTAGATCTAGTTCATCTAGATGTAGCAATTAGGAGAGACTAGTTCTTCGAGATCTAGTCTTGTTTAGAGATTAGAGAGATTAAGTTGAGGAGTAGAGATTCTAGAGGAGTTTCGGCTCGCCGGTGCTTCTTCGTGGCTGTATTCTTCTGGATTCAGTTCCCTCGCCCGGAGCTGCGTTCTGAGATACTTTTGTACTTATCCTTCTGATTTAAGTAAGCAACTTGTTCTTATTCATTCTTTGGTTCACAACTCATATTGAGTGCTTTGATCTTGGTCATTACTTGGTTGAAGTAGTATTTCATAGTGTAGGCATGGTGCCTAGGCTAGGTTTACTTGTGGATATCCCCTGATCAGCCGAACAGTGATAGTTCGCGTAGGTGACTTTATAGCTGCGTTGATTCCTCTGTAGTCCACTTCCCGTTGATAGGACTCATAGGCGTATAGGTGCCTAGTAGGAGATTACTCTGATTCTTCTCCTATTCGGGTTACTTGCCCGAAAAGACGATATTTTACAAAGTTTACCGGAGTCAGAACCAGAGTGCATTAGTTATTTCCTTTTTCTTGATATGATCTAGCCTAATTGTAGAGTTAAGTCTATATACTTTGTCATCATCACAACTGTTCCCTGTGGATATGATATTTAAAACCTCTCGATAAAATGTGACACTAGTATGATATTTGTGCGCTTACGGATAATCCTACTTAAATCTATTTAAATGGAGTACAGTTAATTTATACCAACAAGCATTTTTGGCGCTGTTGCTGGGGAACGATTTGCTGATTTTGACTTAGTTTAGCTTAATCTTGTATTATACTTTTATATTTTCCTATTTTTATCCTAGTCTCTTCATTTTTTGTGTTTATCCTTATGGATGCTTTTAATTCTATTGCTATTTATCTTTATGGCATGTGCAAAAGCTTAAAGCACAAACCTTATCATAATATCTATAAGATATCACTAGTAGAAGTGTGTTCATCAATGACGATTATCTAGTGATGATCCTATTTTCGTCACAGGAAGAGAGCATTCCATGACGAAATAGTATAGTTTCATCATTAGTTATAAGGACGGTGCTTTGACACAGAATTATGATGAAAGCGAAATAATCATCGTAGAAAGGGAAAACAGATTCGTCATTGATTGTTTGGACGTACCCTATCGAAAACATGGCGCCATTTTTTCTTTCCAGCGCACTAGACGTACCAGTGGGTCCCACTAGTAGGTCCCACTATCCCGACATGGCGCCTTGGTGGGATCTGTGGGTCCTACTTTTTTGGGCGCTATGGTCCCACTGGTGGGTCCCACCCAGTTGACGTGGCGTGGGTCCCACCCAGTTGACGTGGCGTTCAGGTCCCACAGGTGGGTCCCACAATCATGAGGTGGGCCATGGTCCCTCGCAGGCAGGTCCCACTATCATGACGTGGCGCCATGGTCCCACCAGTGGGTTTGTCGACTTGGCGCCATTGTCCCACCAATAGGTCCCGACGTCCTGACGTAGCCCCTTGGTCCCATCGGCGGGTCCCAACCCTGTTGACGTGGCGACTAGGTCCCACCACTAGCCCCTGCCTCGCTGACATGGCGGCATGGTCCCACCGGCGGGATCCACGTCGCTGACGTGGCCAGACCTCCTGCTGGAGACACAGGCGCGTTACCACTAGACCAAGAGCTAGTTCGTGCTCTGTCCTTGTATATTTTTTATTTGTTTAGTTAAAATATGTGACGAAACTTCAAAAGGTAGTTCGTGCTCTGTCCTTGTATATTTTTTATTTGTTTAGTTAAAATATGTGACGAAACTTCAAAATATTGCTCCCGAGGAGCTTCGAACTCACGACTAGCCGGTAGACACGCCCGCATCTAACCATCAGAGTAGTCAAGCTTTTGTGTTCATAGGACACATGTATTTTCTATTTGAAACATAATTGTTTAATATTTCTCCATCCGCCTTCATGGGCCCTATACCCATACTGATCCGTCGTCCGTGACGCAAAAGGCAGTCACGATGTGCGCGACTTGAACCCTCGCGCGAGGGCGTGCATGGACTCGGCGGCTACAAGAGATCGACGTTGTGCGTCTCCACGCTCAGGTGATCGACGCCGTGGTGGATCCCCAGTGCTTGGGTGATCGACGCCGTGCAATCTCAGGGCTCGGCTGAGGCTCGGGTGATCGACGCCGTGCGTCCCCAGGGCTCGGCGCAAGTGATTGACGTGCGGTAGCCACGGCAAGGAAAGCTTTGCGTCCCAGCGGCTAGCCACGACAACGGAAGTCATCGCGAGGAAGTTTGCCTTGGTCGCGCTCGCACACAAGTGGGCTAGTCGACGCCGTGCTGTGGAGCTGAGCATCAACGACGAGCAGAGCTGCGCGTGGCGCGCGAGCGGTGGATCACCGTGTACAAGGTTTATTCAAATGAATATTACCATTATTCAGTAGGATAAGATTTTTTTTCGCCAAAATCTCTGATTTGATCCATTTAAATTACGTTAGATTCGTCTTGTCGAGCTGTACATAGTACTACCATTATTCAGTAGGATAAGATTTTTTCAAAGTTATATTTAATTAATTATTATTGTAGCAGGGGCATAGTACAATGTTTGTTTTTTCATATAAGCACGTGTTAGTTTATTGTTTTCAATATTGTTCAAATGAACTTTAATTTGTTTTTATTTAATTTTTACATATATGCATGTGTTTAATTTGGAAATTGTTACATATAATATGATTGTAATTTGAGTTTGTTTACTGAGTACAACGTTTATTCTAATGTCTAAATAGATGAATAGAAGCTGAATTTTTGGGGCACCATTCACACCTACATATGTGAATGGAGTTGAAGAGTTCATGAAATTTGTGAGCGAAAGATATCCCAAAGACAGCCAGATACTTTGCCCATGTACGCGATGTCTTAATCAAAAATTGCGGTCCCAGCCTGATGTAAGCGACCATCTACATATTTATGGAATGTCAGCTACATATACTAGGTGGATTGAGCATGGGGAGTCGGCAAGTAGTTGAAAATTTGGACCGGCAGGAGGTCGAAGTAAGGGATCATGACTTTGGCACGCATGTGGATATGGCCGGTAATGACTATGATGAGGATCACGGAGTACTAGAGATGATAGGAGTGTTGTATGCTACGGCAGAGGCTCAGGGAGAACAGCCAAGGTTTGCGAGAGTCCTTGAAGATGCGAAGAAGTCTCTTAGCCCGGGATCTAGGCATTCTAAATTCTCTTTTCTGGTGAGGATGTTGTATATCAACTTATGTCTAAAAGTTTCAATTTATTTGGATAGAGTGGTCATGCACCAAAGCACAAAAGGCATGCATGCATGTCTCGCATAGATAATATAGAATAAATGAGATATGTTCATGATTCTAAGATATGTATACGACCACTTTGTCAAAATAATTTGAATATTGTTATGTCATGATCAAACACCAAAGAAAGGTGTCGTGCAAGTTTCAAGATTTTCCTACCTCAGTGAATCTATGTAGCAAGTATACTTATTTGTTTTGCAACAAATTACTAAATCAATAGCTACAAAAGGTAATAAGAATTTTTAAAATAAACAAGGCTAATAATTAAGGAATATTATACTAATTAAAAGTCTACCTAAACCATGATGATACAAAAAATCATTAAATAGAAAATACCAAAATGATGGAAAAAATGGCCAACATAGCATTCAAACCCAAGACCGCGTAATAAAACTCACAGGGCCTTACCATTGCACCATCGTAGTGTGTTTGACATTGGCGCATCAAAATTTTAATTGAACATATCAGATCCCCCCAGGATACCTATAACACCCTAAAAATTTCACTTTTCCAAATAGGGCAATTTCATTTAATTATTTGTTTGCGAGCACCGAGAAATAATAAGAAATTAATTTTATTGAATTAAAATTCACTATAAGGCCTAGACACATGCTTGTGCATTCATGCTGCTGCATAGATTTTATTGAGTGGTGCTTCTTTTAATTTAAAATGATTTTAAAAATCCTTTTCAAAAGAATTGAGCAAAAGAGGAATTTAGAAAAATGAAAAGGGTTTCCTCTCCCCCTCCCTGTCTCGGGCTCGGCCCATTCCTCCTTCCGCCCCCACCCCCCCGCAGTCTGCTTACCTTTCCCCCCTTTCCTTTCTCGCTAGCACGGCCCAGCAATCGCGCGCGCGCCTTCCCTCCTCGCAGCAGCCGCTGACAGGTCGACCCCGCGCCCCCGTATCACTGCCAGGCGGGGCCCACTTGTCGGACCCGTCTCCCACCTCGTAACCGAGCCGGACTCGGTGAGGTTTCCGCACCGGCCACGCGCGACCTCGCAGCAGGCTTTCCTCGCACGCCGAGGAGGCCTTAAATAGCGGCCTCCGCTCCACCGCAATCCCCTATCTCAATCTAGCGCCAGCCGCCGCATAGCTTACGCCAAAAATCGCCGTCGAGATTCAAGCCTTCGCTAATCCGCCGCTGCAGCGCATCCTAGCCTCCGTGAGCGGCCTGCCGAGCTTCGGCTCCGTCGTGCGAAGTCGCCGAGATCTTCTTTTCGCGCTCTTTCGCTCCCTACGCTTGCCTAACCTTCGCCGAACCTTTTTGCAGAGCCACCATCCGCCGTTCGCCGCTGGGAGCTCTAGTCGGCTTCTCTCCGTAGCGCTTCTTGTCTCTGGTGAGTGCGCACCGAGCTCCTGATCATTCCCGTGTGGTTACCTTGTGCTCTACCGCTCTGAGTCGCCAGTTTGGCGAGCTCCGGCAAACTTGGCCATGGCGCCGCCGCGGCTTACCCCCAACTCCGGCCGGCCGACCCGTCCCCCCTTGTGATCTAATCTCAGCGCTTGATTCGAAATCCAACGGCCTGTATGGAAGGATACCCCTTCGGCCGCCAACTTTATAGAAAACCCCCCAAAGTTTTTAATGTATAAACCCGCCGTCCTTTGCGCTTTCTCCGATTACGTTTTCCATGTTTGAAAGCGTATTTTCGTCTGCGCAGTTCAAAAACCGTTTTCTCAGATTTACAGTTTTGCCATTGATCCTATTTTACTCATAAAAACTCCGTTTTAACTCCGATTTGATCCGTTCAAGTTGCGTTAGATTCGTTTTCGCGTAATCTATAGATTAGTGGTACTGTATCACAAGTTTTCAACTTTTAAAATCTGAGTTTCGATTTAATCTATTATTTTATTAAAGGCCATCTTATTTAGATCGTAACTTCTTCGTTTTAGATCCGATTTTTGTGAACTTTACGTCTGTGTGATCATAGAACGATGTAGATTCGTTGTTGGTGTACTGTTCTAATAATAGGCTTGTTTGCTTTCTATGATTGTCTTTGGATGATTGTTGTTGATGTGGTGGTTACGTATAGACGGTGAGCAGTTCGTGGGTGATCAAGAGTACTACTACGAGCAGGATCAGCAGGACCAGTGTGATCAAGGCAAGTATAGCATGGGATAATCCTTGTTTCCTAATAACTTTAATCACACAGTTCATATTGCATGTGTCTCCTTGGTAAAGATTTCCTAGTATTGATCTTATACCTTGTCACCTATGGTTATGCATTGGGTAGCTTATGCTAGTGCTCCACTAAACCATGATCTTGTAATTTGCTTAAAGGATTATGCAATAAACATTAAAAGATGACTTTTTAGCAACTTTGGAAAAGAGGGCTAGAGCATTGGGCTATCTTATGGTGCTCTAGTTTCTCTCCATAAGGACTTATCTGTATCTGACCATCCGGGACATACAGTACAACTGTGAGGGCTACATGGCTCTGGCTTTAGCTCAGTATGAGGACCTTTTCTAGCTTGTTAGTGGTTATCCTTGTGGCGCAAGTGGGGGATAGCAGACCGTGGATTCCTGCGGGTGAGTCACACGGACTGACTAACGAAACCTAGCGGCCCTAACTTGTTAGACGAACCTTTGAAAGGCTTCATAGTGAACTTTGCTGGTCTTCCTTGGGAGTGGGCTAAGGGGCTGGTCACCTCGGGCGAAAGGGTAAATCACGACTCACAGTGAAAGTGTACAACCTCTGCAGAGTGTAAAACTGATATATCCGCCGTGCCCACGGTCACGAGCGGCCTTGGACCAATATAGAATAAAGGAACACTAATGGCAATTCATTAATGTTATTATTGTTAATATGTTGTTTATGCTATTCTTTACTCACTTTACCTGATCATGAGTTTATTATGGGTCTTGACAACTTGATGCTACTCATATGCTAAAATTGTGACAACTAAAAGCTACATGCAGTTGAACCAGTGTCTAACCTTTGAGCCACATGAACCTCCTATTATACTTGTTAAGTACGAGGTGTACTTACACTTGTTTATTTTCTTTATTTGGATAAAAATACCGGATGGGTAACAGATGGCATGGGTAATGACTACTACTGAGGATTTCTAGTCTTGTGGTCAACCAGTTGACGTGCCTATGTGATGGAGCTTCCATGCAAGAGTTATCTTTTATTTTCCGCTATATTTGTGTAAAGACTCTGAGTTATATCGTTATATAATAAACACTTGTGATGATACTCCCTATAATTTGTCGGCTTATGTGTGATTGATCTCTAGGCACACAAAGGTTTTGCATTCAATTTTATCCTTAAAATTGGGTGTGACAAATTGGTATCAAAGCCGTGTTGACTGTAGGACGCAAGCCTAGATAGAAATGATCGTTTTAGTAGTCTTTTCTTCTCTATATTCATGCTTACCATCTTGCTCTTGTTATTTGCTAAAATTTTTATGCTTCTACCATCTCACTCTATTATGAAATTATTGCTTCTAATGTAACCTCTCTCTGGTCTATTCTATAGATGGTTCTTTGCCAACAAGACCGCTCGTATCTCCACTGGAGGGTACCACCCACCTCGTTACCAATACGAGCCTATGGAGCCACAAGAGGAGAGTTCACCGGAACATGAGGAGACCCCACCACCTTCAGATCAAGCATCTGAGCCAGAGCCATCACAAGTGGAGTCTGAACCAGAGGAGGAGCCCCAGGAGGTCATACTAATCTCTGATGATGAAGAAGAAGGTGCTCCCGGAGGAGGTCAACCCCCATCACCGCCACAAGATGGACCTGCTGAAGATGATGAGTCCCCTCCCATAGGGTGGACCAGAAAGGTGTACCACAAGGCTTCGTGCAACGCTCCGTCGCATCACCGGCTGGTGGGAATGTTGGAGACTTACTTCTCTGACTGGGATGCAGCAGTGGAGTATTCATGCATCGAGTACACGCATCCCTTGGAGAACACCTACTGGAAGTCTAAGGTGCTGATCTTTCCCAAGGATGTGGAGAAAGATGCATACCTGAAGGACAGGGGCTACCGTCATGATGGACATAGAGCTACTATGGAGGAGAGCATGGAGGAAGCAGCTTTCTCAGCATGTTTGTTCCTCCGTCAGCAACGTTTCGGTAACATGCGGTGGGATATACATCATTATCTACCCCGCCTAGACCCGGAACATGGATGGGGAATGCTGGAGCCAACAGATTTGGACCCAGTCTCCCGAGTGATGGTGTACTTTGCTCATGAGATGGTGGAAAAGCATTTGAAATTGCAAGACATGGTGATAGCACAAGGAAAGGCTCTCAAGAGGTGCTACAAGATGATTGACGACCATCGTGAGAGGGAAGGACAGCCCAAGATCTACGGGAAGCTTGACTATGAACCACGCCCTTAGTGTTGGAAGTCCCTAGTTTGTAATAAGCCGCTAGAAGCGCAAGTGAGTCGAGTCAAGTTAGTGTGGTGTGCTTTTTGTTATGCTTAGTTGCTTTGTTATTATGTTTATGAGTGAGTTGAATCTTTGTAATGAGTGCTGGGACATTGTAGGCATGTCTACAAGTTCCATAGTTTAGGTTATTAAGGATTAAGGTTTAATGAATAAATAGTTGCGTTGGTAAATCTGTCTTTCCTGTTTCGTTTCTTTACACCTATCTGCCTTAATAATTTTACACAGAAAATCAGTTCGACCAAAAATTATGAAAATTTTATGAGAATAACTAGACTTAAGCATCTTTCCTATGCCGCTGGAATCACCTTTTTATCTGATCTGGGCCGAGAGATATGAATGTTGAAAACAGAGGTTCCTGTGCAGCTTGAGTTCTGGGACAGTTTCGATTGGAGACAGTTTATGGCTAATTTAATGACTGAATCTGAATTTGTGCTCTAGGTAAAAGTTGTAGACAATTTCTTAAGCTTTCCAACTATCAAAGTTACGCCTCGGTTGGACTTTTATATCTTAAGTTATGATCGTTTTACTGAACTGCTGGCACTGGACTCACTCAGAAAGTTTTCAGAATTGCAAACTTGTTCTTGAATGTCTATAATTTGGGAGATTCTAAAGTTTTGCATGTTATGACAGATGCCGCCAAGAGGTAGAGGACGTGGAAGGGGTGTTACACTCAACCCACCTGCCACCATCGAGCAGCTACTAGCAGTCCAGACGCAGCTTATGGAAGCCCTGGTGAACAACCAACAGAATCATCCAATCAGAGGGGCACCACCGCGTGATAAGCGGGGTTAATTTTTGAAAGGTCATCCCCCTGTGTTCACACACGCCACTGATCCACTGGAGGTAGATGACTGGCTTCGTGCAGTGGAGAAGCAACTCAACATAGCACAGTGTGATGATAGGCAGAAGGTGTTGTTCGCATTCGGACAACTTCAGGGAGAAGCTCAGACATGGTGGGAGTCGTTTGAGTATGGACGACCTCCCAATGCACCTGCTATCACATGGCTGGAGTTCAAGGAGAACTTTAGGTCTTACCACATACCAGAGGGGTTAATAGAACTGAAGGCGGAGGAGTTCTGGAGTTTGAAGCAGGGATCTATAACAGTTCCGGAGTACCAGGACAAGTTTGCTCAGTTGTCACGCTATGCTCCCAATGAGGTGGCTAATGATGCTGATAAACAGCGTCTCTTTCTAAAGGGATTGTTTGATGGGCTCCAACTCCAACTGATGTCCAATGAGTACCCCAATTATCAGACGCTTGTGAACGTGCTATCGTAGTGGATAACAAGCGTAAGGAGATGGATGCTAAAAGGAAGAGGATGCAGGGACAGGCCTCTGGAAGCAATACTCGTCCACGCACCAACCAGCAGCAAGGTTCTCAGCAGAGGTACCAGGGACCACCTTCATAGTGGAATCATGGTCAGTACCCCCAGCACAATCAGTTCCAGCAGCGCCCGCAGAACCAGCAGAATCAACAGCAGGGCAACCAGCAGACATCACGCCAGGGTACGCCTAGCAACACTCCAATGAAGACTAGTGCCCCTAACACCCCCAACAAGTGTTTCCGCTGTGGTAAAGAGGGTCACCTGTCATATCACTGCCCTGAAAAGCAAAATCAGCAGACCCCCCAGAAGCAAAATAGCCACCAGAAGTCAGCTCCTAATACTGGAAGGGTGAACCATATGTCCTCTAAGACAGCACAGCAGGAACCAGAGGTTATGCTCGGTACGTTCGAAGTCAACTCTATCCCTGCATCTGTTCATTTTGATTCTGGAGCTTCGCATACTTTCATATCATAAGCATTTGTTAGAATACATAGCTTACCCTTATGTGCCATGAAGAATCCCATATTAGTAAATTCACCGGGGGGACGTATGCAAGCTGCTTATAGTTGCCTCCCACTTACTTTAACTCTAAGGGGGGTAGAGTTCAAGATATGCCCGATTGTGCTGAGAGCATCTGGTATAGATGTGATTTTGGGAATGGATTGGATGAAACAACAAGATGCTTCGATTCAGTGTAAAGGAAAGGCAGTTGCACTAACAACACCAAAAGGGGACAGGATCTGTGTGGAAGTTGCAGTTCAGCCTCAGCCAACAGCTACAGTGAACCAGCTTGATAACAGTGCCAATCAGGAGGACTTGGTTGTTGATGAGTTCCCAGACGTGTTCCCTGATGATTTGCCAGGTATGCCACCTGACCGTGACATTGAGTTTATTATTGAATTATTACCTGGCACTGCACCTATAGCTAAACGCCCATATAGAATGGGGGTTCAAGAATTAGAAGAACTTAAGAAACAAATAAAGGAGTTGCAGGAAAAAGGTTTCATTCGTCCTAGCTCTTCACCTTGGGGAGCACCAGTGATTTTCGTCGACAAGAAAGATGGCACGCAGAGGATGTGTGTAGACTACCGGTCACTCAATGAGGTCACAATCAAGAATAAATATCCATTGCCTAGAATTGATGATTTGTTTGATCAGTTGAGAGGTGCTTGTGTGTTTTCCAAGATTGATCTTCGTTCTAGGTACCATCAGCTGAAGATTCGTGCCACTGATATACCAAAGACAGCATTTACGACCCGGTATGGTTTGTATGAGTACACAGTGATGTCTTTCGGTCTGACCAATGCTCCTGCCTACTTTATGTACCTGATGAATAAGGTGTTCATGGAATTTCTTGATAAGTTTGTGGTGGTGTTTATTGATGACATATTGGTATTCTCCAAGACTGAGCGAGAGCATGCTGAGCATCTGAGGTTAGTCTTGCAGAAGCTTCGGGAACACAAGTTATATGCCAAGCGAAGTAAGTGCGAGTTTTGGTTGAAAGAAGTTTCCTTTCTAGGCCATGTTGTCTCTAATGGAGGAATAGCTGTGGATCCAAGCAAGGTGAAGGACGTGCTCGATTGGAAACCACCTACCGATGTGAGTGGAATCCGCAGTTTCTTGGGATTAGCTGGTTATTACCGAAGATTTATTGAGGGATTCTCTAAGCTTGCCAAACCAATGACAGTCCTGCTTGAGAAAAACGCCAAGTTTGTGTGGTCCGATAAGTGTCAAGAAAATTTCGAGGAGTTGAAGAAGAGATTGACTACAGCTCCAATGTTAGTACTGCCAGATCTAAGCAAGAATTTCTCCATATATTGTGATGCATCCCGTCTAGGACTTGGGTGTGTTCTTATGCAAGAAGGTAGAGTAGTGGCATATGCATTCCGACAGTTGAGGAAGCATGAGTTGAATTATCCTACTCATGACTTAGAGTTAGCCGCAGTGATTCATGCCTTGAAGATATGGAGGCATTATCTTATCGGTCATAAGAGTGACATATACACAGACCATAAGAGTTTGAAATATATATTCACACAATCAGATCTGAATTTGAGACAGCGACGGTGGTTAGAGCTGATCAAGGACTATGATTTGGAAGTACACTACCACCCTGGGAAAGCCAATGTGGTTGCAGACGCCCTAAGCAGGAAGAGCTATGCCAATGAGGTGCAAATAGCCTCTATGGCTGAAGAGTTGTGTGCTGAAATTTCACATCTGAATCTGGGTTTTGTTATTAATGCAGTTGAGTTAGTAATAGAACCTACCTTGGAGCAAGAAATACGAAAGGGTCAGTTGCAGGATGAAAAGCTGAAGGAGATAGCTGAAAACATAGTGATCGGAAAGGCACCAGGATTCCGGATGGATGATAATGGGACACTATGGTTTGGGAAAAGGCTATGTGTGCCTGAGGATCGGTCTATTAGAGAGGCAATTCTACGAGAGGCACACGAATCCGCTTATTCTATACACCCTGGCAGCACTAGGATGTACCTAGACCTAAAAGAGAAGTATTGGTGGCATGGCTTGAAGCGAGATGTTGCGGAGTATGTCGCTTTTTGTGATACTTGCCAGAGAGCCAAAGGAGAACATCAGAGACCGGCAGGATTGTTGCAACCAATGAAGACCCCTGAGTGGAAGTGGGAGGAAGTTGGTATGGACTTCATAGTGGGATTACCCCGCACTCAGAAAGGTTATGACTCTATATGGGTAATAGTAGACCGGTTAACTAAGGTCGCTCATTTTATTCCGGTTAAGACCAAATACAGTGGACCAAAATTGGCTGAGTTGTACATGGAAAGAATAGTGTGCTTGCATGGGGTCCCCAAAAAGATAGTTTCTGATCGAGGTACCCAGTTTACGTCTCACTTTTGGTAGAAAGTGCATGAGTCCCTGGGGACTAAGCTGAATTTCAATACAGCATACCATCCCCAGACTGATGGGCAGACTGAGAGGACTAATCAAATTTTAGAAGATATGCTGAGGGCATGTGCTTTGCAGTATGGAACGAGTTGGGACAAGAGTTTACCATATACAGAGTTTTCATACAACAACAACTACCAGAAAAGTCTCCAGATGGCACCATTTGAGGCCTTGTATGGGCGGAAGTGTAGAACCCCGTTGTTTTGGAATCAAGCGGGAGAAACACAAGTGTTTGGACCAGATGTGTTACGGGACGCAGAACAGCAAGTGAGAATAATTAGAGAGAACTTGAGAGCAGCACAGTCCCGACAAAAGAGTTATGCTGATACACGAAGAAGAGAGTTGGCTTTTGAAATAGGAGACTATGTGTATTTGAAGGTGTCTCCTATGCGAAGTGTGAGAAGGTTTAACATGAAAGGGAAGTTAGCACCAAGGTATATTGGGCCCTTCAGAGTGTTGGAAAGGCGAGGTGAAGTGGCATACCAGTTGGAACTGCCCGAGAGTTTGAAAGGAGTGCATGACGTCTTCCACGTGTCACAGCTTAAGAAGTGCTTGCGGGTGCCAGAAGAGCAGATACCGATAGAGGAATTAACCGTGAAAGAGGATCTTACTTATGAAGAGTACCCGGTCTGAATTTTGGAAACAGCAGAAAGTGTCACTAGGAGTCGGGTCATCAGAATGTGCAGAGTTCAGTGGAATGGATATACCGAGGAAGAGGCTATTGGGAAAGGGAAGAAGATCTAAGAAAATCATATCCTCAGTTGTTTGAGTAAGCACCAACCGAATCTCGAGGACGAGATTCATTTTAAGGGGGTAGAATTGTAACACCCTAAAAATTTCACTTTTCCAAATAGGGCAATTTGATTTAATTATTTGTTTGCGAGCACTGAGAAATAGTAAGAAATTAATTTTATTGAATTAAAATTAAGGCCTAGACACATGCTAGTGCATTCATGCTGCTGCATAGATTTTATTGAGTGGTGCTTCTTTTAATTTAAAATGATTTTAAAAAACCTTTTCAAAAGAATTGAGCAAAAGAGGAATTTAGAAAAATGAAAAGGGTTTCCTCTCCCCCTCCCTGTCTCGGGCTCGGCCCATTCCTCCTCCCCCCCCCCCCCGCGGCCTGCTTACCTTCCGCCCCTTTCTTTCTTGCCAGCACGGCCCAGCAATCGCGCGCGCGCCATCCCTCCTCGCAGCAGCCGCTGACTGGGCGACCCCGCGCCCCCGTATCACTGCCAGGCGGGGCCCACCTGTCGGACCCGTCTCCCACCTCGTAACCGAGCCGGACTCGGTGAGGTTTCCGCACCGGCCACGCGCGACCTCGCAGCGGTCTTGCCTCGCACGTCGAGGAGGCCTTAAATAGCGGCCTCCGCTCCACCGCAACCCCCTATCTCAATCTAGCACCAGCCGCCGCATAGCTTACGCCGAAAATAGCCGAGATCCGCCGCTAATCCGCCGCTGCAGCGCATCCTAGCCTCTGTGAGCGGCCTGCCGAGCTTCGGCTCCATCGTGCGAAGTGGCCGAGATCTTCTTTTCACGCTCTTTCGCTCCCTACGCTTGCCTAACCTTCGCCGAACCTTTTTGCAGAGCCACCGTCCGCTGTTCGCCGCCGGGAGCTCTAGCCGGCTTCTCTCCGTACCGCTTCTTGTCTCTGGTGAGTGCGCACCGAGCTCCTGATCAATCCCGTGTGGTTACCTTGCGCTCTACCGCTCTGAGTCGCCAGTTTGGCGAGCTCCGGCCAACTTGGCCATGGCACCGCCGCGGCTTACCCCCAACTCCGGCCGGCCGACCCGTCCCCCCCTGTGATCTAATCTCAGCACTTGATTCGAAATCCAACGGCGTGTATGGAAGGATACCCCTTCGGCCGCCAACTTTATAGAAAACCCCCCAAAGTTTTTAATGTATAAACCCGCTGTCCTTTGCGCTTTCTCCAATTACGTTTTCCAAGTTTGAAAGCGTATTTTCGTCTGCGCAGTTCAAAAACCGTTTTCTCAGATTTATAGTTTTGCCATTGATCCTATTTTACTCATAAAAACTCCGTTTTAACTCCGATTTGATCCGTTCAAGTTGCGTTAGATTCGTTTTCGCGTAATCTATAGATTAGTGGTACTGTATCACAAGTTTTCAACTTTTAAAATCTGAGTTTAGATTTAATCTATTATTTTATTAAAGGCAATCTTATTTAGATCGTAACTTCTTCGTTTTAGATCTGATTTTTGTGAACTTTACGTCTGTGTGATCATAGAACGATGTAGATTCGTTTTATAAACTTTTTATCTTTATTTATTACTGTTGGTGTACTGTTCTAATAATAGGCTTGTTTGCTTTGTATAATTGTCTTTGGATGATTGTTGTTCATGTGGTGGTTACGTATAGACGGTGAGCAGTTCGTGGGTGATCAAGAGTACTACTACGAGCAGGATCAGCAGGACCAGTGTGATCAAGGCAAGTATAGCATGGGATCATCCTTGTTTCCTAATAACTTTAATCACACAGTTCATATTGCATGTGTCTCCTTGGTAAGGATTTCCTAGTATTGATCTTATACCTTGTCACCTACGGTTATGCATTGGGTAGCTTATGCTAGTGCTCCACTAAACCATGATCTTGTAATTTGATTAAAGGATTATGCAATAAACATTAAAAGATGACTTTTTAGCAACTTTGGAAAAGAGGGCTGGAGCATTGGGCTATCTTATGGTGCTCTAGTTTCTCTCCATAAGGACTTATCTGTATCTGACCATCCGGGACATACAGTACAACTGTGAGGGCTACATGGCTCTGGCTTTAGCTCAGTATGAGGACCTTTTCTAGCTTGTTAGTGGTTACCCTTGTGGCGCAAGTGGGGGATAGCAGACCGTGGATTCATGCGGGTGAGTCACACGGACTGACTAACGAAACCTAGCGGCCTTAACTTGTTAGACGAACCTTTGAAAGGCTTCATAGTGAACCCTGCCGGTCTTCCTTGGGAGTGGGCTAAGGGGCTGATCACCTCGGGCGAAAGGGTAAATCACGACTCACAGTGAAAGTGTACAACCTCTGCAGAGTGTAAAACTGATATATCAGCCGTGCTCACGGTCACGAGCGGCCTTGGACCAATATAGAATAAAGGAACACTAATGGCAATTCATTAATGTTATTATTGTTAATATGTTGTTTATGCTATTCTTTACTCACTTTACCTGATCATGAGTTTATTATGGGTCTTGACAACTTGATGCTACTCATATGCTAAAATTGTGACAACTAAAAGCTACATGCAGTTGAACCAGTGTCTAACCTTTGAGCCTCATGAACCCCTGTTATACTTGTTAAGCACGAGGTGTACTTATACTTGTTTATTTTCTTTATTTGGATAAAAATCCCGGATGGGTAACAGATGGCATGGGTAATGACTACTACCAGTACTTCCCTAAGGATTTCTAGTCTTGTGGTCAACCAGTTGACGTGCCTGTGTGATGGAGCTTCCATGCAAGAGTTATCTTTTATTTTCCGCTATATTTGTGTAAAGACTCTGAGTTATATCGTTATGTAATAAACACTTGTGATGATACTCCCTATAATTTGTCGGCTTATGTGTGATTGATCTCTGGGCACACATAAGGTTTTGCATTCAATTTTATCCTTAAAATTTGGTGTGACAATACCGCAACCGGGAGCGCGGCAAACATTTTGCGTCCAAAAAATACCGCCAAAAATAATTTCATTATCTCTCCATCTCCCCCACTCCCGACTCCCCCATGGCCATTCTTCCCCTCTAGACCCACACCCCCAAATCTGCAACCCTACCTTCTTCGGCCCGAGCTGCATTGACGGCTAGCTCAATCACGGGATCCCACTCTCTCACCACCCCATCCACCGCTGACGACCACCTAGCTGAGGAGCTCCGTTTTCCCCTAGCCGCCAGCGCCGTCGAGGAGTCGAGGAGCCCCGTCGACTTCCCCATTGACGCCCGCCGCTGACGACTCGAGGACCTGCATCGACGTCTTGTTCCCCGTTGACGTCCGTCGCCGACGACTCAATGACGAGCTGCATCCCAGCCTTCTTCCCCTTTGACGTCCGTCGCCGACCACCACTAGATCTGCATCCCCACCGCCGACGAGCCCCTGGGCCACGACCAAT
This sequence comes from Sorghum bicolor, assembly GCF_000003195.3. NCBI lineage: Eukaryota > Viridiplantae > Streptophyta > Magnoliopsida > Poales > Poaceae > Sorghum > Sorghum bicolor. The sequence continues at coordinate 21,043,479 of NC_012874.2, forward strand.
GGTCACAACTAGGCATCAAGGTACGAAGAGGCCTGCAGAACCAGAACAAGGTAACCATAAATCTTCTCTGTTTTATATATTCATGTATTTTTTTTCTTTGTTCTAGTAGTACTTAAACATTGTTGGTCTTCTCGTTGTCTGCATGTCGAACAAGGGCTTCTGTGTTTAGGATCCATCTGTGTGCTTGATTAGGACATGGCTTAGAAAATATTTTGTTTGGAATTCAGAGGGGAGAAATTCAACAGTAGAAAGGGGACAACTATCCAATCTGCTAGGTTCTAATTTGTAACTGCTAATTAGAGGCATTGCAAACTATCTTCTACAATAGATTCACTTTTCATATAAATAGTCCAGATCTGTCCTTTGTCAAATTTTTTTGAGCTACAGCTACTAAATAGATTACATGCCTTTATAAGTTTTAACACAATCAATACTTTTGACCACCATGTTGGGTGTTTACAGAAAGTCTTTGCATGTAAATAATCTATTTACATTTGGCCACCATGTTTTCTGTGAATCTTTGTATTAACAAAGTTGTACATAACTTCATTATATAGTTGCTGTTAAAATGTCATGGTAATTGGCCTAGTGCTTTCAGAGTTATAGCCCTAGCAATTCTGAGCTAGGACATGTCTGCTCTCAGCATTTGCAGAACAGTCTGTGAATTTGGGTCTGTTTGGGCTACCTACTGGTTGATTCAGCACGAGACATGATTAAGAAAGTTGTAGTAAACTTATTAAGCTTTCCAGAAAGTCTTGGTTCATGTCTAGTGGTGCTATAGAACTCCAGTTATGATATTTACAAAGTGACTGATATTTTGCATGTCTGTGAATGATTGTTCTCTAGTGAGCCTAGATAATGCTTGTGTTGTGTGATCATCTGTTTAGGCTAATTGTAATGCATTGCTAGCTGCAGGTGTTAGTCCCCTTACATGTGATGAATTTTTGTATCTTAGATAGTTGAAAAGGGGTAAGTGTCTGTCTACTTTAGTTTGTTTGATTGATCTGAGTCTAGGATCCGAACTTATGTATGCAAAATTGATGACTAATTAGCACTGTCATGTTTCTTATTTGATTTCTCTGCTATACTCTAGCTGGTGTCTCAAATATTAGGATCAGCAGTGATAGTAGTCTATTTGATCATCTCTTTTATTAAGAATAACACAGTAATGTGGAGGCACTAAAGTCTTATGAAAGTACTTGTGTCTCTTGTCTACAATCTCTATGAAGTACTTCTGTCTCTTGCCTTCATATATAAGTTTGTATGTGGTCTATTGGACCTATCAATCACCTCTTATCCCTAATCTATTCAGCAGCCACTACTGCTTCCTACCTCTTATCTTTCTAGCATCTAGTATTCACTCTTACTTCAATCCATTTTATTCTCAAATACACACAATTTGCTTCTTCTAAGAACCTCGAAAAAAATGCTTATGAGAGAAGGTGAGATGCACAAGTGGAAGCGGTAGAAAAGAGGATGGAAGAACTGGGACTGAAAAAATTAGCCAATGATTTAAATAATTCTTTACCTGAATCTTCATCAAACAAAGGAAAAAATCAGCAAACAAGAAATCAAGTAGTGAAGATTCCGATTCATCGGAGTATCTCCTTGATAGTGATGATCAAGGAGATAGTGATGATGATGACACTAAATCTGATGACCAGCCACAACCCCTAGCAACAAAGGTAAATACTTAAGTTAGTATTCCCTAAAATTATTATAAGGGTTTCCAATGAGCTATTGTGTAGGTGATATGGCATGAGCATGACCAAAGTCTTTTTCTTAGAAAAAATAATGCCTACTTCTCAAATCTGCTTAATATGAAACTTGCATGCTATGCTTGTACTAACCTTGTACAGTCAATTGACAATCTCCAACTAACAAACTTGTACAATTATTACCATGCTCTCTGAATACAATTCTCAGCTATATGACACTTGTTTTTTTTCCATAGTATCCTCCAGGGTTTATTCCTAGCCCTATAGGCAAAGCTTCAAAGAGGAAGAAGACAAGTCACAACATGGCTCCAGGAGGAAGGGCTAGCAAGAGAGTCAGGGCATCTAAAGGATCAGAGTTGCAACCTCCTCAATCACAAACAAGAACATCAAAAAGGCTTCATCTCTTAGCAACACAGGGGCAGAATGAAGAAGAAATAGCACAAAGGTCTTCTATAGCTGTAGAAGAAGGCAATACAGCTGCTGTTCAGGACACTACACCTGTAGAGGAAGAAAGTGGAGGTGCTGCTCAAGGCAGTACATGTCATGATGAAGACAATGTAGAGGAAAACACTGAAGGCAAGTAAAAGTTTGCTTCTCATCAAAATTTATCATCTTTTGTCTGAATTGCATGAAACTGAAGCATTTAAATTCAATTTCTATTTTGTAGCTCCTGCACAGCGAGCCCCAAGGGAACCTAGGCCACCCACCAAGGGATCACAGCTAGACAGGATGACAAAAGTTATGGGAAGGAGACTACCCATAGCTGTTGCTCAAGGCAAAAGAAGGCCTCATGAACCTGTTCAAGCAGCCAAGTTTGCATCTGAGTCTGGTGTCATCATTCGAGATAAGGTTTCTATCCTACCTCATTGGAAGTTGTACAAGAAAGATGACAAATATTACAATGATTTTGTGGGAAAGCTCTCTGTAAGTGCCTTACTGTTCGTATGTTTGACTTGAATATCTTCTCAACCTAAATTGACTAACTAAATATCGAGTTGTCATATGTCTAGGGGCGTTTGGCCATTAACAAGGAGGACAAGCCAACTGAGGAAGCATGCACCGATGTTTTGCGATCTGGGGTCCGACAAATGCGGTATAGGCTGAAGAATAAATACTTCAATGGTGTACCTGCAAATGAGATCCCCACTACTTCTCCAGTTGCATGCATGTCTGATCAAGAGTGGCAGGCACTAGTTGCAAAGTGGACTAATCCAAAAAAACATGGTATGGGTATCTTGTCATATATTCTATCTCATTGAGTTTCCAATGGATCTTCTTATTTTAAATCTATGAAATCATCTCACATGTTCATTCTCTTTTAGGAAACAAGTGAAAAGAACAAGATTAATCGCAGTAGAGTGAAGTATCCTCAGACTACCGGTTCTCGCAACTATGTGGCACACTTACATGCATATGTAAGTAACTTATTCTGTACATAAGATTGACTTTTGTATCATAAGACTCACAAAACTTAGTTGTAATAGATTCTCTATGAAACAGAAGCAGAACAGGAACAATGCAAAACCTAGCACACATCAAAATGAAGAACTTGATGTGGTGGAGGCCTTCAAGAGCTGTCATACTAGCTCCAAGCATGGTCTTAGTGAACTAGCAAGAGAAGCAGTTGTAAGTCCCAACATGTGTTTCAGTGTCTCTTTTTTCCCTTAATTGGATGTCATACTTGTTGGTTATTGAATTAATGGAGCTGGTAAGCCTGGGAAATAGAATGTCATACTTGTTGGTTATTCTGTGTACCAACATGTGTCCCTTTTTTCCATTTTATTTGCTGGTTATTCATACTTGCTGGTTAATCAGCGTCTCAACATGTCATACTTGCTGGTTATTCACTGAATAAGTAAGGCTTGGAAAAATGGGAAATACAATGTCATACTTGCTGAATAACACATTTTTCCCATTTTTTTCCATTAATTGTTTGAAACATGGCTGAAACATGTGTCTTGATAGAAATATGTTCATTGTTGGCTTCAAATTGCAGACTAACATGGAAGCTTTGAGGACACAACCTGTTGCTGAAGGTGAAACAACAGTATCCAATGTGCAGGTTGTGTCCTAGGTGCTCTCCAAGAACAGCTCAAATATTTTCCTGAGGAGTGTTGGCATCAAAGCAGTGGCATCCTCTGAAGCATCATCAAATGAAAGCAAGCTTGGGAAGAACTGGCAGCTGAAGCTAGGGCTGCTGTACAAACTGAACTCGAGGAGCTCAAGAAGAAAAGTGAAGAAGCTGAGGAAAAGCTGGCGAGGCAGCAAAAGGAGTTGGAGGAGATGAAGAAGATGTCAGAGATCACCAAGAAGGCATTGGAGGAGAACAATGTGCTGATCAAGTGTCTCTTGTCCATCAACAACACTCCTTCGACTTGAAAGGTATCTATTACTAATTCTGAATGACTCAGATAACTGTTCAGATGACAAGTACTTTAGTATTGATGGATGGATGATAGTTCCTTTGTAGGCTAACTTGTATACGTCATGGTTTTGATAGTGCAGTGCAAGTGCCTTGTATGCTCTGAATCTTAGCTTACATGTCAGTTAAGGCTATGAATGATTCTATGCCTGCAATTTAGCTTATGTTTCTTCTTTTGATTTCGATATCACACTGTTGAACCATATAAGCAAATATCACTTCCCATTACAGCTAGATTGTTACATGTGTCTATTTTATTCAAAATTCATCTCTATTTACTAAGATTTGATGCAGACTGTGTTATAAAAAAGGACATGTTGTAATTTGTTCATTTCAAATCAATGTTTGTTCCAATCTATGTGTACTATCACTATTGATTATACTTCTATTTTGTACAGGTACTACTTTTGACTTGGGTAGCAGCAGCAATAAGTTCTGAAGCTTTCTGTACTGCACATGATTTTGTTGTGATCTTGGTGGCAAATTGCTGTGAACTTCACTGAACAGAAATGACCATGCTGTTGCTGGTGGTTGCCTGGGGCCCTAGTTTAGTTGTGTTGCTGTGAAATTGGTTGAGTTGTGAGTCAAGTACTGTTGTTAAGTACTGATGTCCCTAGTTATCTTGCTACTGATGTCAAAGTTAGTTGTGAGTTAAGTACTGATGTTAAGTGAGTTATGCAATAACTTATGTTGCCACTTTGTGGAATCTTTTAGTCATTTCAATGTTCTGTGATGAAGAGTTCACTTCTGTGATGATTTCATTTTATGTTCTGTGATGATCGCATAATATGATCTATGACGAAAACAAGAACAAATCACAGGATGCCACGTGGCCCCATTTAATAATGACACGTGGCAGCCAACAAAGCCGACACAAATTCATTTTATGTTCTGTGATGATTGCATAATATGATATGTGACGAAAACAAGAACAAATCACATGATGCCACATTGTCCCATTTAAAAATGACACGTGCCAGCCAACAAAGCCGACACGTGTCACACGCCACGTCAGCAAGTAGCCACGTCAGCACGACACGTGTCGTTTGCCACGTCAGCATGACTCGTGTCAGGTGCCACGTCAGCGTGACACGTGTCAGGCTCCACGTCAGCACGACACGTGTCATGCCACGTGGCCTACCACGTCAGCGAACACGTCAGCTACCAGCGTGGCAAACGCCGTCTGTCAAGCTAACGAGATAGCATGTTATGACGAAAGTAACGTACATCCATGACGAAACTATTTCGTCATAGAACGGGTTCACTTCTGTGACGGTACATGTTCCATCATAGATTGAATGCATATCTATGACGAAATTATGTATTTCGTCACGGTAGACAATCTATGACGCTCATTCCATGTTTTCGTCATGAATTCGTCATAGATGAAGTTTAGTGACAATTTTGTGGTTTTCTGTGACGAAAGTGGAACATCATTGATGAGCAGATGCCTGCCCATGTCTGCATAATATAATAGACCCTTCTCAATTATATCATGGGATCATTAATCCTGACCTTGGTTTGCTAGGCCCCATGTTTATTCAACATTTGGGTCTTACCAAGAGTTACAAGGAATCCCTTGATTTATCTTCTCGAGAGTCCTTTCTTATCTTTTTAAAAAGCAAGAGATTATACTCAAAAGAGTTGCTCTGACTATTTCTGAACTCCCCAAATGAAGAAATGGATTTATTATCCAAACTAAAAATAGAAGTCTTGATAACTAAAGTACAATCACATCATTCTTAAGATTTAGCTATCAATCCTAAAACCTTTAAATTCCACTTTAATGATTTAGACTTCCAATTAGCTAAGATGCTCCTAAATCAATGCATATCAGGTCTTCTTAGAAGAGTATCTTGGAAAAAGCATCATCAACTTCCTTTCCTTCCTAAAAAGACATTGGGAAGAATTCAAGGATGGCATGCCAAGTGATGCCATAGAAGGAGAGCCAAGCCACTTAGGAATAAATTCTATCTTCTCCCCTTCTATGCCCACATTAAATGTCTTTGAACCCATCTCTAAACCCATCCTTGACCCCAATAAATCTTTTTATGCTCCTTCTACTAAACTTCATAATGACCCTAGAAATCCATCAAGACATCCTAAGAATAGGAGTCATGAAGATTATAGGAATACCCTTGAAGAGCAACAACAATAGCATGAACGCGTAGAGCATATTAGAAATACATATGCTATTGTCAAAGAATGGATGGAAGAAGATGAAGCTTTAGCACTAGCATCTAAACTTGGTCTAAATTCAAATGTTGAGCTTAAATCAATTTCTTTGATAAACAAAACTCACCCAAGTTTCGAGAAAGCTTTAGACGAGACCAACCTTAGGGACATCAATTCATGGGAAATCCTAGAAAATAAAATATCTAATAAATGTCATAGGCATGAAATAATAGAGACAAACTTATTGCCTATAGACATCCATGAAGAGATACCCTTGGAGTTTGAAAAGGGAGATCATAATGTCGAGCATGTGAATTATTTCATTAAAAACCCTATCAGACCCATGCTCATATGAGAAATCTCCTGGAGCAATTAGTTTCTAATATTATCACACATGAGATCCTCGACCCCCTTATTCTACCTATTAATAAATCATTAAGAGGGTGGTTATAGACACATATGTTTACTGTAAATACTGTAGATCTTGTTGTGGTGAATGATACACTTAGAGTGGTGTTGGAAGGGAAACCACTTCGCCAAACCACATCTTGAAGGTTTCCCAAGGACAAGCTTAGTGTCCTAAAACAAGCACTGTTTAGACCATGACATGAGTGTTCTTCTACTGTGCTACCCTTGTTAATTGAGCATAGAATTATAATTATGAAAATATTCCTTCAAGTATTCTTGTCACTAACCCTTCAAGGTTTGGAACAAAAGATCAATGGAGTAACAAATGCAAGGTATGTCCAACCAATCATCATGCATCCAATCTTGATTTTTGCAAAAGTCAAGCTTGGGGGATATGCTTACATAGATATATGTTTTGCCACATTGCTATACTATCTTGGTTGTCCCTACTTTTAAGATATGCTCAATTTGCTGAACAATAATCATGTTTTTCATCACTGTTTGAGTAACAATCTATAAACTTTCATGTTACCTTTGTTTGCTAAGTATCCTTAAGGTTTGGAGTATTTTCATACACCTTTTGAATTAGGCATGGTGCTTAGTCTAAACTGTTTTCTTGAGTCATAATTAGATGAGGTGTTTAGTTTGATTCTTGAACTAAGAGGTGTGTTGACTTTTACTTTCAAAGGCTTTTTGAATTAAGCGTGGTGATTAGTTAAAATGCCTTCTTTAATCAAATTAGACGTGGTGTCTAGGTTGATTTTTGAGCCGATAGTATGCTGTAGTAGATATTGGAATATTTTTTAGACTAACCCCTGCAAGAAAACTTCCAAATTCAAATTGGGAAAGTCCTGAGATGAACTCACACTAGAGATGAAGAGACACAATAATTTTTCACAAGGAAGATACAACTCACTCGTAGCCTAGAAGAAAGAAGGATTAATAAGAGAAGAGTATGCAACGTTCTGCACTCTCACATCTGAGATTGAGAAGGAAGGCCAACTCTCCTAGCTGATCCAACCGAGTCCTTCCTCATCACTCCCCACGCTGGTTTGCAATCTCTAAATTCACTATTACTCTATTTCTATAAGCTTGAGCTGATTCATAATGGCCATATTTGAGAATCAAAACATAAGATGGGAAAATAAATTCAAACCCTTAGAAAGAAGTAATTGTGAATAATAAATGCACTATGCTAAGTATGTTCAAGCAAATTCCTTTTTGTAGCATAGAAAGTGACCCTTAGCTGTGTTACAACAATGCCCTTGTCATTACTTGTAGATTCCTTCGGGTATGTGTTGTCCACTAATGGGTTGCAGACATGATAATGACTAGAGTGAAAAGAGTCAACAGATTAAAGAAGCAAAAGATGGTAAAAGAATGAGTGCAACAGAGGAGACAAGATGTCTATGAACAACTCAAGATGCAAGAGGAAGGACCACCAGTCATTTATCAAGTGACTTATCCTTGTTATGAGTAGGATTCTCGTTATTGTTTATCATTCACACCTATAGTATAAGTTATAGTTGCAGATCTTATATATATACCTTCCCTGTGGATACAATATTTAAACCCCCCCCCTCGGTAAAATGTGACATTGGTACGATATTTGTGCGCTTGCAGATAATCTTACTTAAATCTTATGTAAAGGAGTGCAGTTAATTTATACCAACATGTATGCAGTTGAGAATTCATGCTTGATGCCCTCATCATCAAGAAACTCTTCAACTTGAGTGTTTTTGAATTCGGTTCCATTGTCACTTCTCACTTTCTTGATGGGAAGACCAAATTCCTTTTGTGCTCTTCTAATGAAGGTTTTCACCTTGTCTTGTACCTGACACTTATCATAAACAAAGAACACCCAAGTGAAGCGGGAATAATCATCAACAATTACCAATCCATATTTGTTACCCCTAAAGCTAAGGTAGGCGACCAGTCCAAAGAGATCCATGTGTATCAACTCTAAGGGTTGAGTAGTGGTCATTATGCTCTTTGGTGGGTGAGGTATACCTACTTGTTTTCCAGCTTGGCAAGCACTACATATCCTGTCTTTCTCAAAATTAACATTGGTTAGTCCAAGGATGCGGTTGTCTTTCAAGAGTTTGGCCAAATTCCTCATCCCAACATGAGCTAGCCGGCGATGCCATAGCCAACCCATGCTGGATTTTGCCACTAAACAGGTCTCAATCTTAGTTTCACTCTTGCTGATATCAACAAGGTAAAGCTTATTTTTCAGCCGACCCGTAAAGACAATAGAGGCATCCTTCCTCTTGAAGTCTTCCACACCCTTATCCGTAAAGAGACAATTGTATCCCATTTCACATAACTGAGAAGCGGACAGCAGATTGTAACTCAACGAATCAACATGTAACACATTTGAAATTGAATGATCAAGTGATATAACTACTTTACCAAGTCCTATCACTTCCCCATTTGAGTTATCACCAAAAACGATGTTATCATTGGAGTTTGTTGTTGGGGAATATGATGAGAATAGACTCCTTTCTCTGGTCATATGATTTGTACAACCGCTATCAAGCACCCAACTTGATCCACCAGAGGACTATGCCTGCAAAACAAGTTTAGTTGCTAGATTTAGGTCCCCAATTATTCTTGGGGCCTCTCATGTTAGTTACAAGAATCTTAGGAAGCCAAATGAAGGTGTTAAGATAAATATTTCTGTCATTGCCAATATACTCGGCAATCACCTCCCCCTTGCTGTTGTTTTTCAACACAAAGCTAGAGCTCAAGCTTTGTTGGAGTGTTTGCGCTTTGGGTTGATAAGTAAACTTATTTGGTGTGCCCTAGATCGAATCTTTTGGATTCAGAAGCTTTTGCTTTGACTGAGACACTTGCTTCTTGGGCTTGTCACTAGCATGGGAAGAATACGTAGCCTTCCCTTTTCTGTGGGGGCGGCACTGCTACCCTTGGCTGGCAATATTGCTTGGGGCAGCCTTGATGCCACCTTCTGTGCAGGCTGTTCTGTACCTATTCTTCCTTTGCTAGTGAAATTCACACACTCATATCCGTTTATCACTTTTCTTCCATTTGTCTTGGCCCCTTTCTTATGGCCAAGTCCATCCTTTATATGAGGATGTCTTCCATCCTTGTATTGTGGCTTCTTTGGTTGATTCTCTTTGCCACTAGCCACCTTGTTGCACTTCTCATTTATCACAATATTTAATCATGAGATCTCCTTTCTCATCTCACTCATGTTCACAAGGTTAGTAGCATAAGCATTTTTATCACTGTTGTGACACATTTCACATTTTTGACTAGTGGAGGAGTTAGAAGTGCCCTTTGTATTAGAGGGCTCTAAGTTGCTCTCCAAAAGAAGATAATATTGTTTCTCAAGTTTGTTATGCTTTTCCTTTAAGACACAATACTTATCGTTGAGTGTAATATTTGCCTTCTTTATGAGAGCATGTGTTGACTCTTCTTAGCGTCACTACCTAGGATTGTCAGTCCTTGGCACAGCACTAGAGATGCTTGTGTGACACCAGAAGTGGCAAACGGTTTTACCGCAAGCGGACGGTGGTCAATGCAACACTTCACCAGGAGTATTCTAGGTATCGTATTTTCCACAGGGAACGAGAAGTGGACTAACTAGACCAATTGAGTCATCGGATGATGATCAAAGGGCTTAGGATTGGGTAGAGAGGTATTTCTAGTATTTGGCTTCTGGCAAAGCTATCCTAAGTATACTGAGAGTTAACTCCCTTCCTACTGTGGCCGATAGGTGAAAAGGGAGTGGCAAAACACTTCCCTAGGCAGCTACCATGCAGGCCAACTATTATTTGCAACTTGCCTAACAACACACTGAAGAGAACTCCTAATGTCTAGTAGAGGCCTATTACGCTTCGCTGCTGGCGTTCTTCAGGTGCGACAAGAAGTCCACAAGGGCAGACTTAGTCCAGACACCATGTCTACACTAATTCTACTACTCTAGACCCGCTAAGGTTTCGAGCACTTCACACAAGGCAAAGCAATGTGCCAGTAGACCAGTTGTATACTTAAAATAAACTAAGACAGAAAGTAAATACTGGAAGTACTCAGATGAAAGGCAACTAGAAGAAAGACTTACTAGAAGACAAGCATCTGTCCCGACAAGCCGGGACTCCTCCTCGGGGAACTCCTCACTCTCTTCCCTCTATTCTCACACTTAGCTAAGAGTAGCTCTTCCTAAGATACATCATCATTAACTAGGCTATCTTAGAGCATCTCCAATGGTTTGCCAAATTGCACTTGCCAAATCTTGTGTTTTGGCAAGTGGCTAAAACAAATGGAAAGTGAAATAATCTTGTATCTCCAATGGTTTGGCATTTGGGCTTGTTAAAATAGAAAAGGAGGCCCACATCCTTCAACCGTTCAACTGTCGCAACTCTAGTCTCTGATTACGATAGCAGATGGACAACAGAGATACATGCACAATAGGACAAATAAAGGAGCTGATCGATCTAGCAGATACATGCACAAGACAATAAACATATATCTTCATCAATCCATCTGCAACTCTACAACTATCAGCCTTCATCAGTACTGCTATCCTACTACTACCCAGTTGGCTAGTTCCATGAACATATCTTCACGGACAGAGGCCGCGCGGACGGCGATGGAGGACGGCCACATGTACGACGACGAACGGAGGCCGCACGGAAAAGGGACAGAGGACAGCCGTGCGGACGACAATGGACGGAGGCCACACGGACGATGACAGAGGACGGCCGCATGTACGACGGACGGAGGCCGCGCGGACGACGATGGAGGACGACCACGCGGACGACGGAGGCAAGAGGACGGGGCGGCGACGACCACAGTGGCGCGAGGGATCAACCGGCGCCGCGACGAACTCGATTTGTTCAGCGACGCGAGGGACTCGATCTCATCGGCGTGGCTGAACGGCGCGGCGATTTATATGGCGAGCAAGGAGATTTGGAGACGCGCGGAAAGGAGTCCAGAAAATTCTGAGACAGTGCGGGAGAAGGACGCGGTGCGAGCTTCCTCGCGCGATGGCAAGTCGCGGAGTGCGCGCAAATTTGCGCGTGGAGCACCCCTAGATAGCAACTCCTCAAAATTTGGCAAGTCCTTTAGCAAACCATTGGAGAATCAAATTTGTAGTTTTTACCAAATAAACAAGGATAGCAAGTGCAAATGGCAAACCATTGGAGATGCTCTAAGAGCAACTCCAACGCACCTCCTAAACAAGTCCCTATTCTAAATCTAGGGACTTGATTCAAAAAAATCAACTCCAACCCACCTCCTACTTGGGCTCCCATTTTCCATGCCCTCCTAAATTATAGTTTCAACCCCTCACATCTAGAATCCCCTATCCTACTTGTTTAGGAGGTGGGTTGGAGTTGGGTCTTAATTTGAGCTCCTACTTTTTTTATCATAGCATGTAAATAAAAATTTAATGGATTAATTTAGGGACTTGGGTTGGAGTTGCTCTTAGGTATTTATAGGGGGAGATGGAGTAGGGGCTACTCCAGCGCCACGTCAGCAATCCGCGTGCTCCTTCTTCCTCACCGTTGGATCAAACCGACCTTGGAACCGCCATATGATCAACGGTTGGGGATTTCCATCACATGTTCATCATGGGGATGTCGGTGGGAGTGAACCGACTTAAGGTGGGCCCACATCACAGGTCGATCGATCGACCTATTGCCTCAATGTGGGCCCCACCAACCTTCTAGGTGTTGAGGTCGGTGGGAGTGTGAGCCAGGTGGGGACCCACCAAATGTAGGTCGGCCAACCTACACTTTGGGGGGTTGGCCCACCACCTTGCTCCACATGTTGTCCCCACTTGTCATCTTCAATGTTTTGTTGATATGTGGTGGTTTTGGCTCTTGATCATCTTTGCTTCATTTGAGCTTGATCAGGCTTGATTAGTGGTTGTTTGCACCTGCATCCAAATAATGACATGTACATGTGGAACCAAGTGAATTGTACCTATGTCACTACTTAGTTGCTTGGTGTTATCCCCAGAACTTAACCTTTGTTGACGGTTTTAGTGGTCGAAAATCATAGTGAAAATACCGTCAACAGCATGTTCTCTTTGTTCGTCGTTCAAGACCTTGGTCAAAGAGTTCACCTCACTTCTCTCTAACACAAGAGCTTCCTTGCAAGCAATGTACATATTTTCTTGTTCAAGTAGGTCATCATCTCTTGTTGCTAGCTCAGCTCGTACACTCTCCAAATCCTCCAATAGTTTAGTGATGAATATTTTGGTCTTAGGAACTAAGTTTCTTGTTATTTGAACAAACTCATCATTGTCACTAAGATCATCATCACTAGAGCTTTCACTAAGTTCACTACTAGATATATCACTAGGGATTGGAGAGGATTTGGATTTTGTTTTTACCTTCTCACCGTTTGCCATGAGACAAATGTGAGGGGAGGGGTGGTCATCATCATTGGACATGTTGAAGAAGAGCTTTGGTGTCGAGAAAGACCTTTGAATTGCCACAGTTGCAACCTTCACATCCTCATCTCTTGACTCTTTAGTTGAATCCCACTCATGTCCAATGTGTGCTTCTCCCATTTGCTTGGTTCTCTTCTTGTATTCATAAGTCCCTCTTGTAGTTTTCTCATAAGGACACTTGGCAACAAAGTGATCGGTGCTGCCACAATTGTAGCAAGTTCTCTTTTTCTTGTTTGAAAACTTTCTTTGGACAACTTTATATCCATTTTGCTTCAGCCCCTTGTGATACTTTCTTATAGGGTACATCTTTTATACACCCGCGAGTAGTTACTCCTGCACGTTAGGTATAGTCAGCGAGTGGGCAAGCTACCATAGTGGGTTAATGGACAATCAGAGGATCCGGTAAAGAGTGGCGTATATAACAAACAGATTGATTTAGTAAATAAAGTAATAAAATAATATATTCTCCAGTGATATCATTGCGATTGACGTGAAAGTATATATTGCACTGCATATATCGTGTTTGACATGAGTACGTTAGGGATACTTTTTGATCGTACGCATATTATAATTAAAATTAAAAGTATGGGTACATACTCATCTATATTGATCAAAGTATGAGTATATACTCATGAATTAAAGTATATATTTTTTAAAATAGTATTTATACATACTTTTTGAATATTTTTTAGAATAGTATTTATACATACTTTTTGAAATGAAGTTTGAGAATAGAGTATTTATGCGTACTGTTTGGAATGGAGTATGAAGACATAAATGCATACTTAGACCCTACGATAAGAGTATATGTACATACATATATGTACATACATTCACGTACGGAGTTATACAAAACGATGACTATGTATTCATACTATTTTTGAGAATAAAATATACGTGCATACTTTTTGAGAACAGAGTATGTGTATATACTTTTCTTGATAAAAAGTACACCAATGTAATACTCATGTGCTGAAATCAAATCATCAGTAATAAAAATCCAAAGATAATTGAATCAGCTCAGTGCCAATGCCTGCACCCTATCCGCATGGAGCAGCCGGTGGATGCAACAACTTATGCGGGCAGGATTGTACAAATCCAATCTCGGCGGGCAGCGGACGGGGTCGCCGCCGTCAACACAGCCGTGAGGGTCCGTGCCGATGCCGGATAAGTCGGTGATGTGAGGAGGAAGGAGGCGCCATTGAAGCACCTTCATAGCAACCGTCCGCACAATCTAGATCCGCCGCGCCAGGGGTGACCGGGAAGGGGCCTTGGCGCCGGTCGTGCCGCCGCTAGGGGACGCAGCCGACAGGGGCTCCACGCGCGGGGCTTGTCCTTGTCGCGCCATGGCTAGGGGCTCTACCGCCGTCGCCGCCCGTGCAAATCGAGGCGGCGTCGCCACCTCTGGAGAAGAGGGTTCGCCGCCATGGGGAGCAAGCGCCGCCGGGATGGCCACCGCCACCAGGGGGCCCAACGAGCGAGTCGTCGAGGCGCGCCGCTGCCAGGGGCCGATGGCCTGCCCTGGCCGCGCCGCCATCAGGGCCGCACAACGTGCTGAGTAGAGGTCGAAAATGAAGTCAACGATTATTTGTTCCTATACGTATATATTGGACCCATCGTCTCGTCTGCTTGATCCGCTTTCCACGCTAATTTTCTAATTTTCTGACACCTTACACTAATTTTTAATTCAGGTGTATACGCATACCACGCGTATTTACGCTAGGTATAAACAGGTCAAGTTGTTTAACCCGTTAGCTCCGGTGGTCAGGTGATCTCGTTCATTTGTTGGAGGAGGGAGTAACTACTCAGAGTAGGAAAAATTTACCATATAGAGAGAGAGAACACTAGAATGAGTTTTTTCCCCAAAAATTAAAGAATATTCGAGAGCAGTAAGAAA
The DNA here is from genome assembly GCF_000003195.3 of Sorghum bicolor. Classification (NCBI taxonomy): domain Eukaryota; kingdom Viridiplantae; phylum Streptophyta; class Magnoliopsida; order Poales; family Poaceae; genus Sorghum; species Sorghum bicolor. The sequence continues at coordinate 21,058,520 of NC_012874.2, forward strand.
AGTCACAAATACACCTTAAAAATAGGATGGAGCCGTGAGCATAGCCCAAAGCTATTTCGTATCATTTCCTCGGTTTGTCGGTTCAGATGCCAGATGCTTCAGTTAACCTATTCTTAGTTGTCAATTGCAGATTTGCAGTCTCTATAAATACTGAGGACGTGGCAAGTGGCATTTCAATGTAAAAAGTATGACAACTGTGACAAGACGATATATGTATTCATTTCACGATCAGTTTTGCTTTTCTGGTGTGTTTCAAAAAAAAAGTTTTTCTTTTCTGGTGAGATTGTTCAATCATTTGGTAAACTGGCAGAAATGACCTTTGCAAGAGATTGGAGCATGACAGCTGACCAAAAGATTGGACCATCACCACCAATAGCTGTTCCAAGATACAGTCAAGCAGATATATTCTGACTGAAACACCGCCGACGTGACTGCTACTATCTTCAATTTGCAGCACTAGGCACAAGAATTCAGCAATCAGAATACAGAGGTGAATCAACTTAGCAAAAAGAGCAGATGCAAAATGCACCTTAGCATTGAATTCACATACCTGAATTTCTAAATCTACCGGGTATGAGAAAACAGGGAATACATGACGGTTGACAGATAACAGCTACTTAAAAAATTCCGAGTATAAATAAGGTCCGGCAAAGTCTCAACCTACATATGCCACTACATCGGAATAAATCTTGACAGAACAGCCACTGACAAGTACAGCCTGAGACTCATTTGGTCGTAACCCTGCCTGCAGGGGTTTGGTTGACCAAACAAGTGCGAGACTCGTGTCAACCCTGTGACTCCCGTAAGCGAGCAATCAGTTCATCCTGCAAAAGCAAAATGCTGTCACACTTTGAATTGGTTCTAGGGTGATATAATGGCCATAAAATGAATAATATAGGCACGGACAAATTTAACTGAATTTTTTCTTCTACCCCCAGTTTTTCTTAATAGAATACAAAAGAATACTGAACTGAATCTGTTTGTTAGTACAAAATATCTTTTCTAACACCACATTTGGTGGCCTTGAATACTAATAAAAATATTAAACACAAAGGCAGGGATGAAAACGACGATAGGAGGCTAAATCACTTTTGTTTTCATTTTTTTTCTCGAAAACGAAATCGGTACGATATTGTCGGAAACGAATACGGCACCAATATTCCGGTAGTTTCAAAAATGATAGTAGTCGATCGAAAAATATATCGAGAACGATCGGAATCCATGAGAACGATATCCTAAAAACGATAAACACATCAAACCGTCGAACATGAAAAGATCTATATAACTCGATCTATCTCACATGATAATGATAAATAAAGCCACAGTTGACAAGATCACAAGCTGAAACCACACATTTCACATCATCTTAGGTCTCAAACAGTAGCAAACCACGTAACAGTACGACAATTCTTGACAAAGACACAATATAAACGATTATGTTCCGAGTTGACTCCACATAGCATAGTGATCAAAACATGAATTATTAGTCTCTTGGAGGTTGTAGGATGTAGGCTTACTAAAGATTAATGTCAGACATGTCATTAATTAAAGACATTTAAATCAGTAATTATCAACGGTAAATTATCAGTTAAATACAGGAATCTTCGAAAACGATCGGAAGAAGGCAAAATCATTTTTGCTTTCATTTTCGATTATTTTTACTGTTATCATTTTTTTTTTTTCGGTTACCGTTATTATTTTCATTTAGGTCTAAAACTCAGGAAAAACTCGAAAACAATTTCCAAAAATCAGAGATTATCATTTTCGTTTTCATCCCTACACAAAGGCCATAACCTGCTGGCACTAATCATATAAAATGAAAATGTAAGAGCATTGGTAACAACTTCAGGGGATGAGTATGTATGGAAAATCTATATTTGTTCATTCAGTGAAATTCTTCGGAATACAGTCTACTGATGGAGCACAAAATCAAACGATGCACTACATTAGGACATTAAAAAATGAAAAATCCCTTTCAGAATAAGAAGGTTGAGAAATGGTATCCCTTGCCTTTTTCCCTTTGGTCGATCGACCGCTTTGTCGTAGAAGTGCACGTAACCTCTCCACTGTAAATGATTGCAGTGTGTGCTGTGAAAAGCCAGAAATTTCTTCTGCAAAATTAAAGTAACTCTAAGGTTCAAGAAAAAAATGGCTAGTTACGCTGGGGTTGGAGAAAAACAAGAGTACAATACTTTATTCTCATTGTTCAAAAAAGACTAATTCTCTTGAAACTCAATTAATGAATATCTAGATTCCAGACCATACACAAATATCACACACAAAAGACCATTAATGCTTTATGTGTCATAACTGGTTATGTGCTGATTTCGTTATCACTTGAAGTGGAAACTTCCATAAGCTGGCTAGGAACTGGCAAATATATGGCTTTCACTGAAAACAGGGGAAGCTGCTATTTCTTTATTGGCTCTCTACTCCCTAAGATGCTAAAGATAAAGGAGACAACCTCTGGATGATGAACACAACTAGAGCGTTCAGGCGAAGAAAAATTACCACAGGCTGATGATCCAGAGGAAGTACCCAAGTTAGCCCTCTTTGCTGAATTGTTGACATCCAAACTTCTGGCAGCAGACCTGGTAACATAAAAAGAGAATTTACTTTGAAAGACAACTTATGCAAAGTTAGACCATCCAGCCAATAAGCAGTTAAGCACCCAAGAAGAAGAAAGCTCCACAAAGGTCCTGACAACTAGGTATGTGTAAATCTCAAGTAGGCAAGTAGCAAATTAATATCAGGACATAATCAAGTGACAAGTTATTATCAGCAATCAGCATTTATCAACTTGTGATGAGTAATTTATTTTAGTAGATTGCTGAAGTGAAGTTGATATTTATAGCATAAGAAACTACAAATAGCACTAAGTAATTTGTAAAGAAGAATCCACATGTTTCTGTATGCCATTTCCATTAACTTGTTTTTATGTTCGAGGTGTTATGACCGGTATACAATACTCAAGGCGCAACCGGTCCAGCAATGGCTAAAGAGGCCCATATCCATTTATTTTGAGTTATTAATATTTAGCTGTTAGCATAAGGGTTATTTAGCTAAAAGGACATCTTAGATTATAAATACTTTGTAATTGGGATTATTGAGATTAAGTAGAAACAATTATATTGTTTCCGGCTTCCCTTGGGAGCTGGGAGTTGCCCTAGCCGCCGCCTGCCTCTTCTTCCTCGAGCTCCCACTCCTCGTGACAGCGTCCAGCCGTCGGCAGCGAGGCCCTAAACCTGCCCCCCTCCTCACCCATACTCACTTCGCAACGTTCCTGGTAGGATTAGGAATCCTATCAACCTGCTATCGGATATGTCAGGCTCTCCTCCAATCCCTCCGCTGCACGGACCAGCTCCCCCTCCACTACTTTGCTGCCGCCGTCTTCTTCCACCGCCCTGACTTCCGCTGCGATGTCATCGGCAGCGCCCTCAGCCTCATTGGGTGGCCAGCCCCTGACACTGGAATCCCTCGCCGCCGTGGTCGCTGAGATGTCCCAGAATATGGCGCAGATGAGTCAGAGCATTGTGGCGATGCAAGCCGCGTGGACGGGCTTCACGCAGCAACTGCCGCCACCGGCGTCGCTGCCTCCCCCACCCCTGCCGCATCCAGCGCTGCCCGCTCCTTCGGCCGCGTTCGCAGCTGCGTCGGCGGCCGTGCCCTCGGCGGGCCTGCCGGTGCCCCCAAGCACCGGTCTTCCCCTACATCTGCTTGCATGGCCGGCCTTGCCTTCACCGATCCCGGCCTTTTCTACGGCGACAACGCAGGGAACCTCTTATACGGGGGCACCGCGGCGCCCGCTGCTGCGTTCCCATCTGGGGGCGACGCTGCACTAGCTACTGCATTGGAGGGTGGCGTTCCAGACGCTGCTACTGGCACGGCGCGCATGCCCCCCGCGCTTCTACAAACTAGAGTTTCCGACGTTCGATGGCGGCATTGATCCCCTCGATTGGTGGAATCAGTGCGAGCAGTTTTTCCACGGTCAGCACACCTTGGCCTCGGACCGCACTTGGCTCGCCTCATACCACCTCTGTGGTGACGCTCAGACATGGTACTACGCGCTGCAGCAGGATGAAGGCATGCAATCTTGGGATCGCTTCCGCGCCTTGTGTCAGCTCCGCTTTGGGCCTCCAACTCAGGGCACGCGCCTCGCCCAGCTCGCGCGGCTGTCCTTCAGCTCCTCTGTCCAGGAGTACTCCAGCCGCTACAATGCGGTTGTCTGCCACGCGCAGTAGAAGGCGGAACTCTTCATCGGCGGTCTTCCAGAGCACATCAAAGTGGACATCGAGATGCACCATCCGCCCGACCTACAGACCGCGATGTACCTTGCGCGGGCCTTCGAACGCCGTGCGGTGGCCTTCCTCCTGGCGCAGCCACCTCAGCAGCGGGGTGGGCGACCCCTGCCGCTCCTGGCCTAGGAGCTGCAGGCCCAACCGCGGGAGGGGCTGGTGCCGCCCAGCAGCCGGCACCTCCACCTGCTGCCCCCCAGTCAGCTGCGTTTCCGCCGTTTGTCGCCGGCGGAACAATTGGAGGGACATTGTCAGGGCCTCTGCTTCAACTGTGATGAACCGTATGTGCAGGGCCACGTGTGCAAGCGCCTCTTTTACCTCGAGTCGGTCGACTACGTTGACGACTCGGAGTTCACGGCCATGGACGACGTTGGGGCTGCGCAACCTGAGGACTCCACCACGTCGACCGAGGAGCCCACCGCTAATGCCCTTGTTGTCTCCATGCATGCCCTCGCAGGGATTCGGACCGATAACACGATGCTCTTGCCCGTGACGCTGAAGGGGGAGCGTCTCCTCGCCTTGCTGGACACTGGGTCCACGCACACTTTCCTCCAGCACGCAGTGATGCGTCGCTTGGGGCTCACACCGTCCGGCGCGGAGCACCTCCGCGTCACGGTTGCCAGCGGGGAGCGGCTACAGTGTGACGGCATCGCCCACGTCGTTCCCATCTCTATCGGCGGGGCGGCGTTCCCCGTCACCTACGTCGGCCTCACGTTGGGCTGCTTCGACTTCATCCTCGGCATCGACTTCCTCCGTTCGGCCTGTGCAATGCGCCGGCAACTTTCCAGGCGCTGATGAATGACGTCCTCTGGACGTTCCTCTGCAGGTTTGTGCTGGATTTCTTTGACAACATCCTCATTTACAGCACATCTTGGGCAGCACACCTCCAGCACGTCGGCCTCGTCCTCGCTCTTCGGGCACATGGTCTCTTCCTCAAGAGGTCCAAGTGCTCCTTTGGCGCCTCCTTCGTGGCCTTCCTTGGCCACGTCATCTCCGCCGTGGACAGTGAGGGCATCCAGAAGACCCTCGTCCGTCTCCGCTAGGATTTCTACTTCACCGGTGACCGCGCCCTTGTGCAGGACTTCGTCCGTTCCAGCGACACGTGCCAGCGCAACAAGACGCCGACTACACATCCAGCAGGGCTGCTACAACCCCTTGATGTCCCTTTGCAGGTGTGGGCGGATATCTCCATGGACTTCGTCGACGACCTTCCAAAGGTGCATGGTAAATCGGTCATCCTAACGGTGGTTGATAGGTTTTCCAAATATGCGCACTTCATCGCCATCAGCCACCCCTACACGGCTGCCTCTGTGGCGCACGCCTTCTTTGACGGCATTGTGCGCCTCCACGGCTTCCCCAACTCCATTGTCAGTGATCGCGACCCAGTCTTCACCAGCAATTTGTGGCGCGATCTGTTTAAGCTTGCAAGTGTGAAGCTTCGCTTGAGTATGGCGTTTCATCCGCAGACGGATGGCCAGTCCGAGGTCGTCAATCGGATCAATGTGATGTACCTGCGATGCGCCGCGGGGATCGCCCTCGCTCCTAGGTCGACTGGCTTTCCTAGGTGGAGTATTGCTACAACACATCTTTCCACACGGCGCTCCGAACTACGCCGTTTGAGGTGGTCTATGGCCACCCTCCACCGCCCCTCCTGCCCTTCCAGCACAGGGCGGCCCAGACAGAGGCGGCAGACGCTATGCTTCGGGACCGTGACGCTTTTCTGGTGGAGGTCCGAGAACGCCTTCTTCAGGCGCAGCAGTATGCCAAGCGATACTATGATGAGCATCATCGGGACGTCTCCTTCGCTGTGGGTGACTGGGTGCTTTTGTGCCTCTTGCACCGTCCTACCCAGACCCTCGTCGCGCATCCGAAAGGCAAGCTTCATCCCCGATATGCAGGGCCATTCCAGGTGCTTGAGCGCATAGGTCAAGTGGCCTACCGTCTCCAACTTCTAGCTGGTGCTCGCCTTCATGATGTCTTCCATGTCGGCCAATTGAAAGCGTACACTGGGGCTCCTCCGGCTGCTCCAGTTCTTCCGCTGGTGCAAGATGGGCGTCTGCTTCCGGCTACGGAGCATGTGCTGCGCGCTCAGCACCGCCGTGGTGACTGGCATGTCCTTGTTCAGTGGCACGACCTTCCGGCAGATGATGCTACATGGGAGCCGTTGGCGGAATTCAAGGAGCAGTACCCTGAAGTCTAGCTCGAGGACGAGCTGTTTGTCGAGGCAGGGAGAGATGTTATGACCGGTATACAATACTCAAGGCACAACCGGTCCAGCAATGGCTAAAGAGGCTCATATCCATTTATTTTGAGTTATTAATATTTAGCTATTTGCATAAGGGTTATTTAGCTAAAAGGACATCTTTTGTAATTGGGATTATTGAGATTAAGCAGAAACAATTCTATTGTTTCCGGCTTCCCTTGGGAGCCGGGAGTTGCCCTAGCTGCTGCCTGCCTCTTCTTCCTCGAGCTCGCACTCCTCACGACGGCGTCCAACCGCCGACAGCGAAGCCCTAAACCTGCCCCCCCCCCTTCCTTCTCACCCATACTGACTTCGCAACGTTCCTGGTAGGATTAGGAATCCTATCACAAGGATATAACCCCTCAGGCTAAATGTTTAGGCCATCTATGTTCATTTATCACCACCATCCCAATAAGCACCCATCAATCAAAGAAGTGCCTACAATTGTTTTTGTCAAATGTCTAACATAGTCAAACATAGAAGAACTATATTCAGAAAAGAACTATGTGGTTGGGCAGCCGCAACCAAGTTAGGAGTCTTCTGACATTAATTTTAATTTTCTACAAAACCCTAAACCCAGCCTTCCCGTCTTGACCCACCTTGTCCGGATTTTAACATTAATGCACTACTTCTAACCATAAAACATTGTCAATGAGAACATACTACAACTGTAGTACTGGAAATAGAACAGAATGAAGTATTCTATGGCCTTGTTTAGTTCTCAAACAAATTTGCAAAAAAAATTCAGATTCACTGTCACATCGAATCTTGCGGCGCATGCATGAAGCATTCAATATAGATATAAATAATAACTAATTGTACAGTTTGCCTGTAATTTGTGAGACAAATCTTTTGAGCCTAGTTAGTCCATGATTGGACAATATTTGTCAAATACAAATGAAAGCGCTACAGTGTCCATTTTGCAAAAAAAATCGAACTAAACAAGGCCTATATTTGGTAGTGCCAGCTAGCCTATGCATGAAAATATTGTGTAAACCAATCCAAGGTGTTTGGTGTTGCCCCTACTGTCAAGGGCGTTAAACCCCTGACTTGCCGGACCGCGGCTACGCAGTTCGTAGCCGTCGGCCGTCTTCTCCGGCGGGGTTATGCCCCCCAGCCGCAGGCTTAGCAGAACAGGGAGAGGAGAATAGGATAACTTCTTGCTTGATTCATTCTCTGCTGATTACAGGAGTATATATAGCTCTTGGCCCAACCGAACAAAGGAAAGTCCCCCTAATCTAGGGATTGCCCAGACCCCTTAATTGTAGGAGTTGCTAAAACAGCCAACTAATCAATCCCTTGATTGTAGCTACTCTATCCCCTGATTCTAGCCACTGGAAGTTGCCGCTTTGGGCCCTGTCCCTATCTCTGCGCGCCCAGCACGCTCAGCTGCGCGGCGTATGTCGCGGGCGCGCCTGCGCCTGACATATGTGCGGCCGCACATGACATCTCTCCCGCCCTCGAAATCCAGCTCGTCCTCGAGCTGAAATGCAGGAAACCGAGCGCGGAAGTCGTCGAAGTCCTCCCAAGTAGCAGCAGTGGTCGGCTCACCCTGCCATTCGACGAGCACCTGGCGCACGCCTCTGGCCAGTCGAGCCTGGGTGACCCGCGCGGGTGCAGGCACAGCAGCCCCGTGCAGAAGTGGTGGTAGCTGTGGTGGAACGGCTGGTGGGGTGCCGATAAACTTCTTGAGGATGCCGACGTGGAACACGTCGTGAAGCCGGGCGCCGGGCGGAAGCTGGAGCCGCACAGCCACTGAGTTGATGAGCTCCAGCACTTGGTACGGCCCAACGTAGCGAGGCTTGAGCTTCCCTTTGGACGAGCGAGGCAGGGAGGCCGCGGCTCGCTGCCTGAGGCGCAGCAGTGCCCAGTCCCCGACCTGGAAGGTCACCGGGCGATGGTGCTGGTCGTAGACACGTTTCTGGACCGCCTGTGCCTGCTCCAGGCGATAGCGGACGTCCTCGAGGAAAGCAGCGCGTTCCTCCATCTCCTGAGCCACTGCAGCAACGCGAGTCTCGCCGGGCTCATACGAGCGGATGGTCGGGGGATCCCGGCCGTAGACCACCCGGAACGGGGTGTCGCGAAGCGAAGTCTGGAAGGCGGTGTTGTAGGTGTATTCCGCCCATGGTAGCCATCGGAGCCACTGGCGGGGGCGATCGCCGGTGAAGCAGCGCAGGTACATGATGATGACGCGGTTGGCGGCCTCGATTTGGCCGTCCGTTTGCGGGTGAAAGGCCGACGACATGAAGAGCTTCGTCCCTGTCAGCTTCATGAGCTCCTGCCAGAACGCCGAGGTGAACACGGGGTCGCGGTCCGAGACAATGGACTGCGGTACGCCATGGAGGCGCACAATCTCGGCGAAGAAGGCCTGGGCGACGGACTCCGCCGTGTAGGGGTGTGACAAGGGGATAAAATGGCAGTACTTGCTGAAGCGGTCCACGACGGAGAGGATGACCGTCTTGCCCTGCACCTTGGGCAGCGCCTCAACGAAGTCGATGCCGATGTCGGCCCACACCGCCGATGGAATCGGCAGGGGCTGCAGCAACCCGGCCGGCCGGAGGTGGTCCGACTTGTACTGCTGGCAGGTGACGCAGGCCTTCACAAACTCTTGGACCAGGTGGCGCATGTTGGGGAAGTGAAAGTCCCGCCGAAGTCGGTGCAGGGTGCGGTGGATGCCCTCATGGCCGTCATTGTGGACGGCGGCCAAGACCTCCTGGAGCAGTGGCGAGGTGGGCGGAATATATAGGCGGCCATCGAAGGTGACCATGCCATCCACCAGCGCCCATGGCGCCGCGCGGGTGCCTGCACGGAGCTCCTCGTAGATGGCGACCAGGGCCGGGTCGGTGGCCTGGGCGTGGCGGAGGCGATCGATGAGGTCGAAGCGGGGCGCAGAGATGGCCAGGAGCTCCCCCTCGTCAGTGTCGCGGCGGGAGAGGGCGTCGGCGACGACGTTCGTGGCGCCCGACCGGTACTCCACAGAAAAGTCGAAGCCCAGAAGCTTGCCGACCCAGTGGTGCTGCGGGATCGTGGCAAGGCGTTGATCGAGGAGGTACTTCAGGCTGTAGTGGTCGGTCTTGACGATGAAGCGCCGTCCCCACAGATACGGGCGCCAGTGCCGTACAGCCTGAACGAGGCCGATGAGCTCGCGCTCGTAGGCGGCCAGCGCGCGGTGGCGGGGCGCCACGGGCCGGCTGAAGAAGGCGACCGGGTGGCCCTCTTGGATCAGGACGGCGCCGAAGCCGACGGTAGATGCGTCGCACTCGACGGTGAACGGCTTGGAGAAGTCGGGCATGGCGAGGACGGGGGCGGCCGTGACGGCGGACTTGAGCGCGGCGAACGCGGCGGCCGCGGAGTCGTCCCAGGAGAAGCCGTCCTTCTTGAGCAGCGCCGTCAATGGAGCAGCAATGGCCCCGTAGCCGTGGACGAACTTGCGGTAGTACCCGGCAAGACCGAGGAACCCGCGCACCGCCCGGGCTGAACGCGGCGCCGGCCAGTCGTGGATCGCCTGCACCTTGGCTGGATCCATGGCCACGCCCGCCGCGGAGATGATATGGCCGAGGTAGGCGACGGAGGACACTCCAAAGGAACACTTGGAGCGCTTGATGAACAGCTGGTGCCGGCGCAGTTCGTCGAGGACGGCCCTGAGATGGCGAAGGTGGCCTGCCCATGACTTGCTGTAAATAAGAATGTCATCAAAAAATACCAGGACGAAGCGGCGCAGGAATGGGCGGAGCACGTCGTTCATCAGGGCCTGGAACGTCGCCGGAGCGTTGCACAGCCCGAACGCCATCACCAGGAACTCGTAGAGGCCATCGTGGGTGCGGAACGCCGTCTTGTGCACGTCGTCCGGCCGCATCCGCACCTGGTGGTAACCAGACCGGAGGTCCAGCTTGGTGAAGAACTTGGCGCCATGGAGCTCGTCGAGAAGCTCATCGACCACCGGGATCGGGAAGGCATCCTTGACGGTGAGGGCGTTGAGTGCCCGGTAGTCGACGCAGAAACGCCACGAGCCATCGGCCTTCTTGACGAGGAGCACGGGCGACGAGAAGGGGGAGTCGCTGCGGCGGACGATCCCCTGTTCAATCATGGCAGCGCACTGGCGTTCCAGCTCGTCTTTGTGCGCCGCGGGGTACCGGTACGGTCGGACGGCGACGGGCTGGGCGTCCGGCTTCAGGATGATGCGATGGTCGTGCGCACGTTTGGGGGGCAGACCGACGGGGTCTGCGAAGAGCCCCCCGAACGCGTGCAGCAAGGCGTCCAGCAGGGGACCGGCCTCTGAAGTCGCGCGCAGCGCCGGAACGGCCGGACAGGCCACGCCAGTCCAGGAGATCGTGCGCCCGTGCCGCTGGAAAGACATGCGCTGGCTGCCCAGATCCCAGACGATGGGGCCCAACGCGCCTAGCCACCGGGTACCGAGGACAACGTCGTACCCGGCCAGGGGCATGACGAAGAGGTCGGCTGGGAACGCCTCGCCGTCGATGAGCAGGGGCGCGTCGCGGATGACGCCTTCGCAGGTGACGCGTTCGCCGTTCGCGACCAGGGCGGTGAGGCGTGGCCGGTGGCGGAGAGGGAGACCCGAACGCCGTGCCGCCTCTACTGATATGAAGTTGTGCGTGCTGCCGGAGTCGAGGAGGGCGACGAGGGCAGCGGTGCCGAGGGCCACGCGGAGCTGCATGGTGCCCGCCATGGGCACACCAGCCACGGCCTGCAGGGAGAAGCAGGGCGCCTCGGCGTCGGGCTCAGCAGCCCCTGCGTCGTCCCCGGCCTCGTCGATTTCGACGCCGTCCAGAAAGAAAATGCGCCTGCAAAAGCGGTTATGGCCACGGGAATATTTCTCGTTACAGTTAAAACAGAGGCCGAGACGGCGCCGTTCCGCCATTTCATCTGGAGTGAGGCGGCGAGGATTGCCGTCTCCACGGCCCGGCTGGACGGCCGCCGGTGGTGCAGGCAGCGCCAGCTGCTGCGGAGGTGGAGGCAGAGCAGCGCGGGGAGCAGGCGCGGGCAAAAGCCCCCGCGCGGGCGCCCTGGGAGGAGGCAGGGCCGGCCGGTCAACCTCCATCAGTTCCACCTGCCGCGCAAGACTCATGGCGGCTGCCAGCGTCGCTGGGTTGTGGATGCGGACGGCGTGGCTGAGGGGAGGAAGAAGACCGCCGGTGAAGAGTTGGACTCGCTGCGCTTCGTCCAGGCGGCCGGCACGCGGAAGAAGGGCCTGGAACCGATTGGAGTATTCCTCCACGGTGCCTGTCCGCCGACATTCCGCCAATTCGAACAGCGGAGCTGACCGGAGTGGAGGGCCAAATCGCAGGTTGAGGAGGTCCTTGAAGTGCCCCCACGTCGGTGTGCCCTCGTCCTCCTGGAGCTGGACGTACCAGAGCTGCGCGACGTCTTCCAGATGGTACGAGGCCATCCACACCCGCTCCTCGGGCATGGTGCGCTATTGACGGAAGTACGAGTCGCATTTGTTGAGGAAGAGCATCGGATCGGACTTGCCGTCATAGCGGGGAAAGTCCAGTTTCTGGAACTTTGGAGGGCGATCAAGGTCGCGCGTACCCTCCGGACGACCGCCGCTGTCCGACGAGGATGCAGACTTTTCCTTCAGGGCGGCCATGTCCGCCTTCATGGTGGTCATCTCGGCGGCGAGGGACTTTAGGGACGCCAGCACGTCGGCGATGGAGGGCTCCGACATGGCTGGTGTTGGCGCGGCTGAGGGTGATGGTGGTGGGCTGGTGTGGTGGGCGGCGGCTGTGGAGGACTGAGCGGAGCGGGAAGGCGAGGATCGACGTGACCGTGATACCAGGTTGTCAAGGGCGTTAAACCCCTGATTTGCCGGACCGCGGCTACGCAGTTCGTAGCCGTCGGCCGTCTTCTCCGGCGGGGTTATGCCCCCCAGCCGCAGGCTTAGCAGAACAGGGAGAGGAGAATAGGATAACTTCTTGCTTGATTCATTCTCTGCTGATTACAGGAGTATATATAGCTCTTGGCCCAACCGAACAAAGGAAAGTCCCCCTAATCTAGGGATTGCCCAGACCCCTTAATTGTAGGAGTTGCTAAAACAGCCAACTAATCAATCCCTTGATTGTAGCTACTCTATCCCCTGATTCTAGCCACTGGAAGTTGCCGCTTTGGGCCCTGTCCCTATCTCTGCGCGCCCAGCACGCTCAGCTGCGCGGCGTATGTCGCGGGCGCGCCTGCGCCTGACATATGTGCGGCCGCACATGACACCTACGGGGTCATAATGATTCATTTGGTAGTTCCATAATGATTTATTTGAACCTGTATTTAATCACTTATTCCAGTGGAATCATACAGGAAAGTAAACATTACTTAGAATTCAGGAGCATCAAACATGGAACAATAAATGGGTGTTGATAAAGGATATGAAAAAATATTAAATATAGGTAACTAAGTAACTTACGACTACCAATATTCATGCCTATGACGAGTAATTCAAGAAAAAATATATTCCTAGGACCAATAGAAGTACTGAATATGCAACAAGATTTTAGCACTTTCATATGCGCAAGGAAACTATATCCATGCAACATCATGTATCTGTTAACTACTAACAGAACATACACAAAACTAGGGGCTAATACACAGTGTTCACCTAAACTGCCGTTTACACCGTTTAAACGGTCTGGTAAACGGAAACAGGAGCTTACTATCTTGTTTAGCGTATATTCGGCCTGTTAAACGGCGCAGGCGTAAACGTTGAGAAACGGTTGAAACAGGTGACATAGAACGTAGTTAAATGGACCTGGGCGGACTAAAGGGGCCATTCAGGAGATACAGGTCCGAGAGCAGGAGGAAATTTTCCGAAATTTTTGATCCACCAAAACTTGCGCCCAGAACACACGCCTAATCTTGGCCCAATCTGCAGGACATATATAATAGCAAGACCCAATTCGTTGCATTAGGGTTCCTTATTTCCTATTCAACAGTGAGCCTGCCCCCCGCCGCCACTTGTTCCGCGACCGCGCTTGTTGATTGGCCGCCGCACTCCATGGATCCTCTCATCCTCCACCCAGTTAAGCCGTGCGCCTGTGTCCTTGCTCTCCAGGAAGGTGTCGAGAAGAATCAAGCTTGGGTTTATGTGCCGAGGTCAGGCATGAGCGTCCTCATCCTGTGGCCATGTGCACCTCGAGCTGCGCCGGCAAGGCTTGTGCGCCGGCACCGACGCCGGCCACAGTGAGCTGGTGACAGCATGCAGCCTCCTCTAGCCCTCCAACTACTCAAGTTTCCGACCACACCACACTCGAAGGTGCTCCTCCAGTGTCCACTCTCTAGTACTCCATTTTATCTGGATCTGAAATTCTGAGTGGATATGCATGTACATTTTTGTTGTAATTCTCCATGTTGAGTTCCGTGCACACTAGTTCCAGCTCTGACACATCATTGTTGTCTACCATTAATATAGTATGCTAACTGGTTGAGTAAGTGTGGGACAAAAGTATCTGTCCAATAGTATATAGAGTATTTGTGATCTGTGATCTGTGAATTCCTGTCCCAACTGATGGTTGTTTATCTTTTTGGTATATACTAGTTTCATGATTGCACCTGCTGCTCACTATCCGCCCAACAAATTTATTTATGATCATGGATTATTTGAAGGGGCTTCCGTGCTCCAACAGGTGCTGATGCTGCACCATGTTTCCATACTTGTGCAGACAGCTTGTTACGAATTCAACAATCTCTGTTTTCATTCTTCACTGTGTTAGGGCCAGCACTTCATGGGAAAATTGACAGATATACAAATGAACCAAAATGTGGAGCTGATGATTACATTGGTTCTAGTGAGCTTGTCATTTCAGATTGGCAACCAAACTTAAATTTGCTTTTGCAGATTCATACAAAAAAAACAATAAACAAGCTGACACGTGACGCCCTGATGTGTGAGTCACGTTGACAACTCAACCGAGAACTTGACAGTTAACACCTTGACAAAAATAGGTCATTTTGCTTATTTACTGATTTGTCTTTGGTCTATGGTCTTGTGCAGCAATGACCAACGATATTTAGACATTCTGTATTCTGAATATATGTACTCATGTGATGCTATGCACTATTGTACTGGTTTAAAGACCATGCCAAACAGCTGGCCCAATTGTCAATTATGATTCACCATGCTATTGTCTATAATTTGACTCATCTAGTAACTTCTCTCGTTAATGATGTTTTAATTGTCATGTGAATCAGTGAATGTGGAGTGAATGAGGATTTGCTATTATGCTATAAATTATAATACTTATTAATTTATGTGCACAGAACATGTATATTTGTTAGAACACTTGATATTTTACATGCACGTATGTATAATTATATATATTTTTGGAAACTAATATAATTCCGTTTAAACACCATGTAAACAGTCTAAACGCTAAACGAAGGGTGACCGCTGTTTAGCGTTTAGGAAAACATTGCTAATACAACACAAGAACAGAATGTTTGTATCAAGATATTTGCATAATTTTGTTATTTACCTTTTCCCTCTGTTGTTTTCCCCTGGAGTCCTGGAATCCGCATCTTTGACCTCACTCTTCTGCTTGTTCAACTGGAGATGCCTGATTAAAATATTTGTTGAATCCGTCTTTATAACTTGTCCTTCTAAAATAGCAAAGAGATTAACCAGTCAAATAAAAAACTTAAATTGGCACAAACATAACAGTTTGTTGTAGGTATTGTTATGTATCATTTGTATGCAGGATTAGGGCAATAGGCCCAAATATATAGGTACTAACAGCTGTGGTAACATGGTGAAAACCCCTTATATAGTGAAGAAATATAAACAGGTTAAACAAGCTAAAGACATATCTAACAGATATCACACAAAGTTTGTATGTGTTTGTCATTACAATTAGTAGCAAATGTGGCTCACCATAAATATATGTAATTTTGCATATTACTTGGGACACTGCAAGAGCTAAACTTTTTTTCCCAGATAAAGGTTCCAGTCTTATGTCTCTTATTAAAAAAAAACATGTTTCTATGGATGCCAAGTGACTCCATGACAAGAAAATAATAATAAAAAAGGTTGCTTGTAAGCATTGTGTCCCTAGACAAGATGCATCACTCCAACTTGAACTCAATGAAATACTAACTTTAGAGGACAGTCTAAAGTCACTGTTTCCTATTACTGCACACAATTATAAACACTAGTGACTTACAGTATGTACCACAAGGACCATTAGGCAGAAAACATAAATAATACTAGAAGGCTCAAAACCTACAGAACGTGCTTTTCTCATCTAACTCCAATTTATTAGATCTACTATGCCTTATCAGTTCTTTAACTGGGACCATATAGTTCCATGTAAACTTTCATTGGAACCCTAGTCAAAATTAAAGAGAGAAATTTTAGAAGCCCTAGAATATGACCTTCTGGATGAATGAAAGACCCATAGCAATCTTCCACCAACAGAACATACGAGCAAAGACTGACCAAAAAATGAATATAGTAGAAGACAAGCACCAAGATCATGCATACAAAAATCCAATATATCATGCAAAGTATTACAATGTCAATGAAGAACTTGGATCATGGAGATGTCACTCTTAAGTTTCTGCCACGTAGTAAGCGGGAAAACACCCAACTGGATGAACAGATCATCAATTTTTAAGCATTCGACTAAGACTGCTTCATAAAGGAAGTGACAAGAAGCTAAAGTGAACAGCTTTGTTATGCATAGTCCCAAGAGCAAATTATTAACACTGTAAACATTTCAAACTAGCAGTGTATCCAACAAATTCATACTTTGAAGCACAAACACTAGGATATCAAGTCACATACATTTTGAGCAAATTATGCACAAGATTACCATTTCTAATCCAAATAGCAATCCACTAAACCAAAAAGCAAGTCACTGTAATTAGACAGGTAGCCAGAGAACCCAATGCACATCTTCCATTGACAAAGAACAACAAAAGCCTTCACCCACACCATGGAAAGCAAAACGAGAATGGCTAAGGCTAAAATTTACTTATTTCTACACTACTAAAGTGTATAAAACATATTTTAAGGTGAAATTACAATTTCAGTCCAGAGGGCAAACCCTTATACCCTAGAGCAAAACATTCCATTTATTGAGCACAGCAAACGTTAACACCCCTAGAACTATCAAATTCAAGAAAAAAAACTAGCAAAGCAAAGGGAAATGAGAAATGTAAGGCGGATTCTTCATGGAATCGTAACGAAAATCCACTTACCTGGGGGATCCGTGCTGTGCTCGCAGACGTAAACCCTGAACCCTCCCTGCGGAGATCACAGCGAGAAAGAACGGGCTCAGAACCCACCACGCCGCACGAATCGAGGTGCCTCAGAGCACGCGCGAAGAAAATGCGATTAGGGGGTTTTTAGTGTGAGGGTCTGTACCAGGTTGGAGGAGCCGGAGCCCGAGGAGAAGTTGCCACGCGACGGCAAGCCCGCGAGGAACTTTCCGGCGCCGCCCGCTCCAGGCTTTGCAGGCACCTGCGAGCTCTTCTTCTCCCCGGCTCCGGCGCCGCCGCCGCCGGAACCCTCTTCGGTCGCCATGGGGAATAGGAGGTCTTGTGTTTTCCTTTGTTTCTCATTTTTCTTTGGTTTATTAAGCTCCTTTTGGGGGCAACCGCGCTCCCAATTTTTACTTTTTTTTTAAGATAAATACTGCTCAATCCATCCCAAATTACTCTTTCGACACTAAATTTAATCACCCGTCTTATTTTAAAAATTATATGAAAAATTATTTTTTTATCATGATTTGATTTATTAATAAAAATTTTTTAAAAATTTAAGAATAAGTTAAATTTAACTATGTTTATATAAATTTTTTAATAAAACAAATAGTTAAATTTGAGATAAAAATTTAAATAGAGGGAGTATTTCTATTCGCCTGCTCGCCCCCTTCAATAGCCTCCTGCTCTTTCTTTTTTTTCTTCAATCATGTTAGAGAATCTCCAACAGTTATGCAATTGGACTTTGCATTCTTGAAATTTACTAAATATTTTAAAAATTGCTCTCCAATAGTTTTGCATTTGACTTATGCATTTTGGCAAATTTGGCATTTGATGGACCAAACATGACATTTTTGCATAGGCACAATGGCTTGGCAATTTTGATATCCCGAGAATCTTGGACTCCTTGTCGTGCCCGTACTCCCTCACGTCGTGGTAGTTTCCCACGATATGAGTCCTCGCACACGACTATTCTCTTTCCCCCGCGCGCCGCCTCCTTTTGTTGCAGCGACGCGAGGCTAGGAGATCCATCACCGCCTCCTCTCCTTCCTTCATGCGACGCTACGCCAGTTAGGAGATCCATCGCTGCATCATTTTGTTGCAGCGATGTGAGGCTAGGAGATCGATCGCCGCGACGAGATCGGATCTCGACGACCTGGACCAAGCGGTGACGTGGACTTGTGGGACGACACGACCGCGCGACGCGTGAGACAATTGGCGGCAACGGGTGAAGGAATTGCGCGCGACGGGCAACCGCGCGACGCGCGAGAAAATTTCCCGCGAAGATGAAAGATTCCCGGACAAAAATAGTTGGGTCCACTATTTTGGAAATGTCAAGTCAAAAATACCAAACACTTGGAGATGAACTTATTTTTTCTTTGGCAAAACGTTTAAGGACTTGGCAAACTCCAACAAATGACAAATTCCAATTGCATAACCGTTGGAGATGCCCTTAGAAAGGGAAATTAGTGAAGGTAGGCACCATGGGGAGTAGGAATGAATAATCAACATCCGATATTGTATCCGTATTCAAATAATTAAATCGTATATTTATGATGTCGACAGTTAATCCTATCTTATCCGGAATGGTTGACATTATCCATATTCGAATCCGAATCCGACCAAAAATATGAAAAAAAATATGATATCAAGGATATCCATGGAAAAAATAGCCCGCTATTTTTGCCGCTATAGCCCGAAATAGCTTGAAAAAATTGTGCCGCTATTTGCGTTCATACACAATTTTGCCGCTAAAGTACGCTAATTACAGTTTATAAAACGTTAAACACCTTTGCCTTAGGTCACTATTTAAAACAATGATGATATTCGTCCGTATCTGATCTATTTTTATCCCTAGTGGGGAGGCATGGTCCGAGTGGTGGTGGATAAGTCAAATGGAGGCGTCTATGACCAGAGCTTGTTGCTGAAGGAGAAAGGAAGGGAAGAAGTAGGCTATCACGGTCGGGAGTGACAAGAGAAAAGAACAGTGAAGACAAAAGAAATAGAGTGTTCAGCCACTCTAAAACACTGCTCCGTAGATGGACTCTTTATTTTTCCTTATATACTAGATAGTATGTTCGTGCGTTGCTACGAGATAGCTAACATTTTATATTAAAGATACACGAATCACATGATAAAATAATAATATTGTTAAATTAAATACTAACGTTAAAGTTACATTTAATCAAAAAGTAAAATTAGACCCATACATTGCCGCGGGTCAACTAAAGGATTGATTCAATATATGATTTTGTTATACATATATGAAGATTTTAAAAACATGTGTGAAGACTTTAGGTTAACTGCCGATTATAAGTATATAAAGAAGAGACCTCTACTAATGCAAAGTAGATATGATATAAATGTTCGGCTCAAAATGGCATGTCATATACACTATTATTCGAAGCAAGAATTAAAAAAATTGGTCAATTGAAAAGAAGGCTAAGAGGGGTCCGACACAAAGCAACATCGTAATGTATGTCATATACACATTGTTAAGCCTTTACAGAGTGTGAAGACCAAAAATTTGATGATGCTATCGAGTTTTGAGAGGTACTCAAAGTCAGTCCTATCTCTATGTTTCAATCAGCAAGATCATTGAGTTAAAAGTGATTACAAATGCAGAATTATAGGAAGGAGATTAGTAACCATAAATTCACAAACATATTGCTATAGCTCGGCTTCTGTATTTTTCTTTCTACTTTATCTATACTGGATTCCTTTTCTTAGACAGATAAGCATAATGGGGCAAGATAAAATCTAGATCAATATGTTCTATTATTGGTCGCTACACGTTGCAGGGTATCCAAAAAGTTGAGAACAGGAATAACAATCAGAACCAATAGTTGTAGTAGTAGCTGAGAAAACAGATCAGCCAAGCAAGTTAGCATGTTCTATTTAAGATTTATAATGGTTTTATTGTTTGCATAGTGCTCCAACAATAGATCACAGAAAAGAAGATAAAAATAGAGTGCCTGAAACAGGACACAGTAAGATCCCACGTTATGAGGCAAACAACATCTGAAACACCTTGAACAGAGGCGGCTGCACTATATGCAAACCAAATACGATGAAAATGGAACTATAACAATCTTCCCAAAGTCAGCACCATCAAGAAATTAAATCAGTGAAACAGTCTAGTTGACAAGCAGGAAATAAATAATCAAGATTCCCATCATTTTTGCGCATTAAAGAAGCATAAGCTCAACATTGCAACATTAGAGTCCTTCCTAGTATATTATAATCATCTTAACTAAAGGACCCGTAAATCTGTTGTCCACAGATCACGCTAATTCTCTTTGTAATTTGCCTCACAACATGTCAATTGTCAACTATGGTGTTTGCCTTTGCCTTCCATAAGTGATAAGATGTAATTCACATATATGAGAAAGTATCTCCTGAGTGTTAATTTTAAGGGCCCTAAGACAAAGCCAACAATGACAAGTTTGCATAGACAATTAGCAGGTTCGGAACTGGAACTACGGGCGAGTGAACTCATACTTCCATGTCCTAATGTCATATTGAAAATATAGTACAATTGTTCCAAGCTTGTATAATCCACTTACTAAAATATAATCCAGTTTTGAAAAAAATACCACGTGGACAAGTTAGGATTTCTTACAAGGATCCACTCTTGCCTTGTTCAAAGTGTCCCCTTCATCTTCAAAATCATTTGTTTCGGATTGTATGGTTGTTGCTTCTATCCGGAAGGAGCACAGAAAATTATGGCATCTAATTTCAATGTTTGGAGCACATGAGCAATGAAGAAAAAATATTTTTGTCGCATATACGAATAACACTGTTTTATTCTGCACAAAGGAACATAGCACTAAGGAATCAATAATTTATTCATTGAGGATCAATAATATTAAGTATTGAAATATATACATGGAAAGAGGTTGTCTATTGTACATGATTTGGCCATATGGAATGTAAGCACATCTAATCCATTGAACCGAAAAGACAAAAAAGATAGTTACATACAATGAGAGCATCATCTTTTTTGGTCAATGACTTCCTGTTATTGGTGCAAATGAGATTAAAAATATATTTGCATTGGCTTGTACATCTAGCACAACTTGTTTCATATGACCTGGACCCAGCGGTAAACACAACAATCTTACCAAACTTGAATCAGACTTAATTTATTTCTAATGGTTATGACAGAAACAGACCAGCCACTAAGCTGCACTTAGTGTAAAAATCAAGCCTATTTCCTAACACATAATGTACTATTCTGCAAATTGTAGTTGTGGCATAACATTGTTAAAAAAAGAATTCAGCATAACATAAGAAACAACAAAATTGATCTAGGATATAGAACCCTTTCTCTAATAGATATGTGGTTACCTTCTAATGACCTGAGATCAATAGAAGGGCATTCTATCTAATAAATTAGAATTTCCTACAGATGCAAACAGTCATCTCATAATGATATAATTTGAAATAGCTTAATCATAGTTTTTTTTTGTGGCACCGAATTGTAAATTCTATATGTTCAGAAATTCATAGTGTGTAAATAACTGAATACGATATTGTACCTTGGTATTTCTAAAAAAGATGCATAAATTGATTAGAATGGGAAACAAATGGAGCCACCAATATGTCCAATCAACATTTAGGTAGCTACGACTAATCCAATGCAATACTGCACTGATATTAAAAAAATTGGCCCTTGCTTTTTTGTACAAAGATGTCACCTGCAAAAGGCAAAAGCAATGATGCTCTCAAACTATACCAGTAGATATGTTGTATGGAGTATACACCAAAGATGTATTCTAGTACACCCAATATACAAGAGTAGATTAACCAATAGAAACTGAGAATATACCTACTGGCTGGGGCTTGACCGCTGAAAGCCCTAGTTTGGTTTTAGATAATTGATGAAACCCTAGTACTAACCTCTATACTAAGTGTGTGTAGACTTAATGAGGTTGGTACATGCCAAGTGATGGAGCAAGAAATGATCATAGTGATGATGGTGATGACCACAAGATGATCAAGTGCTTAACTTGGAAAAGAAGAAAGAGAAAAACAAACCCTATGGAGATCAAGGCAAATGTATTGCTTAGGGTTTTGATTTTGGTGATCAAGACACCATAGAGGGTGTGATCACATTTAGGATAGATAGCCGTACTATAAAGAGGGGAATTCTTTGGCTAAGCGGTTATCAAGTGCCACTAGGTGTCATTATTCATGTGCATGCATTTAGAACATAGTGACCTAACTTAACTCCTTCGAAGAAAATAATTGTGAAAATGCTAACACACGTGCACTTGTTGGTACACACTAATGGTGTTGGCACACTTTGAGAAGGAGGTTGAGGTTGAAGGGTAGAGAGGGGTTTGGGTTCCTCTCTCCCTCACGCCGAGCTTACGAGGTGGGATTCGACCCTTTTTGAGAAAATGAAATGCATATTTTCTATTGCGCCGGTGGGAAATTTGGGGAAGTTGTCGGACACAGTGTGCAGAGGCACCGGACGCTGGCCCTTAGGGTCCGGTGTGCTGTTAGTGCTTGGCCCTGTTAGGGTTGAGCACCGGACACACTATACCGGACGCAGGGTGTTCCCTATTCATGCGTTCGGTGTAGCCTGTCTTCAGTAGGGGGTTTCAGGGTGCATCCGGTGGTGTGAGTCCGGTGTGCAGGCGGTTTGCAACCCTCTCTGCGCATGAGTCCGGTGAGGTCGTGTGTTTGTAGAACTCTCTGTGCACGTGACCGGTGAGTACCGGACGCGTTCGGTGCTCACTTTGTCGCATCCGATGGTCCACAGGTGACCGTTAGAGATCAATGTGCATAGTTCAAAAGGGGGACACGTGGCTTCCTCTGGAGCACCGGACGGGTCTGTGCGTCCGGTGGTCTCCTGCAGCGCGTCCGGTGGCCTCGACTGTTGCCCAGTAAAAGAGCCAATGGCTCTATTTCTTTGAGGGGCTTATAAATAGTTATTGGTCGCCTTGGGGCTCACTCTCTTGGCATTCTAGCATACTTGACATCCTTGTGAGCATAAGCAAACACCTCCCACTCATCTCCTTCATAGATTAATCATCTTTGTGAGATTGGGAGTGATTCCAAGTGCATTTGCTTGAGTGATTGCATCTAGTGGCACTTGGGGATCGATTTGGCTGCGGTTTTCTTGTTACTCTTGGTGGTTGCCACCACCTAGACGGCTTGGAGCAGCAGAGGAGCATTGACATGGATTGGTGATTGTTCGTGGCCATCTCCCGATGATTGTGAGGGGTCTTGTACCTTCCCCGGCGGAGAGCCGAAAGGTAACTCTAGTGGATTGCTTGTGTCATTGAGTTACCTCACTTGTGGGTCAGTTCTTGCAGTGTCCTTGTGAGGACGAGGTTCGTGCTACACCTCTTATCTGCCGAACCACCAAGTATTGGTCGACACAACGGGGACATAGCGTGCCGGCAAGCACGTGAACCTCGGGAGAAAAATCGGTGTCTCAATTATGTTTGATTGGCATTATTCCGATGCTTGATTGTCTATATTGGTGATTGGTTCATCTCCTACAGGGTGGTATAAATATCTCATCCTATCCTTTACTTACCGCAAAGTAGTGTAATTAGTTTAGTTGCTCACTTTGCCTTATGTAGTATAGCTCACTAGTGTAGCTTGTAGTGACATAGCTTTTGTGTGATTAGTGTTCATATCAACTAGAATTGTTGGATAGGTGGCTTGCAAACACTCCATTAGAGCTAGAGAAAAAAGCTTTGCTTTATTATTTACTAACCTCTTGCTCTAGTGAGTTTGTAGAATTTTTAAATAGACTATTCACCCCCTCTAGCCATATGGACCTTTCAACCGCAGCCGGCCGGCAGCCAATGGGGACGTCAAGGTGCTAGCCGAGTGCCCGAGGATTAGCTAGGGCATTTTCATTGGTGGCCTGCCCTCTCTTGCAGATCAGATCAAAGAGAGAAAGTGGAAGAAGGCTAGGGGAAAAACAAAAATTGCAAGAAAGCCAGGGGATCCAACCTAGAGATGTGCCACTAATCTAGATCTAGTCGCAGAGTCTTCCCACTGGCTTCATTATTCACTCTTCCTTCTGCCTGATCCAAGATTGCCGGTTCCTAGAGGTGCCATGAAAAACCTTAGGGCACGATGCAAAGGTTCTATGGGGGAGAGAGATAGAGGAGACGCACGTGTGGAAGAGGAGGCATCGGGGGAGTCGGAGTCACACAGGGTGGGAGGCGTCGGGGCTGAGGGGGAGGTGATTCGCATGAATAGAAAGAAAGAAAGACGAATGACTAGAACAAATGTCGATAATTTTACACTAGGAATCATTTTTTATTTTTTCTTTTTTTCGCATCCTTCCACTTCCACAATTCTCTCTTGTACATTTGCATCAGGAATCCTTGCTTATTCTTTATTTTTTATACCCTTCCACCTCCTGAGCATGGGTTGTGGGCTCGCATAGGACTCAAAGGCGACCCGTCGCACCATTTGATGGTCTTACTTTTATTCTCTTTAGCTGTAGGAGATGCATACAAGATGCCATATTTAAGCCATAATTAAAGTGTGATACGATCATGGACGTTAACCGTAGTTGAAATAATAAACACTTTATAGTGTCCATTGCACTCAAATTTATGAAAGCTGCATCTAAATTTCAAATTGGCTAGACTAAATAAGGGAAATCTATAAAACCTAAACCTAACTCCCTCATGCGACTCGAATATGAACTCTTGTTTGCAAATGTCAGGAGCACAAACATGGTGGGAACAATGTTTGCAAATGTTGACAATTGTTGGGCATTTTAGGAGTAGAGATAAGACAAGATCCTGAACTTGGCTGCAATAGTGAAAAGAGATTAGAATTCTAAGAAAATAATGTTAATAAACAAGTGCCCCTCTATAACTACAAAGAGGACTATTTCAACACGTCCTTGAGTATGTTCTAGAATCCTAAGGTCATGCATTGCTAGCAAGCTGTAGAATCCAAAGGTGAAGATGGACTTTGTCGCCTAGGAAACAATGATGACAGAACAATAGGAGATGATAATTGATCAGGAAATAAGTCAGTAGAATTGATGTGACTCATTGTTCCGATCTTCACGACGTAGGAAGAACATTGATAACTAGCTGGGAAACAGCCGGATAACTTGCTGCAAGCAGCGATAACTAGTGCAACCTGGCAAATAAAACTTGAAGCCAACCACCGTCTTTAACTGGCAACCTGAATCGAGGATTCGCCCAACCACACTCTCAAAGAACCAACCAACACAACCTACAATCAATCAAGGAATACCTTGAAGGGAGTAGGAGCACCAATTGGAAGTGGATGAAGCCGCCGCCTATGTAATCCCACGCGGAAATCACAAGAGCAAGGGGTAGAGATCACTCTCTGAATATTTGTTAGCACACAGCTAAACAAAAGGGGTTCTGTATTTCAATTATCAAAAGTCTTCGATTGCAATGAGTCTTATGGGGTATTTATACAAGCAACAGCCCTGCTAGATAGGTGGAAACACGAAATGGAAAAGCTAAGGCAGACTATGTGAAAGGGCCTCTTTGAGATGGCTTCCTCGAGAGTTTCCGCGTGGCTGTTGGTATTCGGTGTAGTCTTTAGTGTTTTGGCAATAACTCCACCTTGGAACTTCCAAATAACGCATGGCTGGATGCGTTGGAAAGATAACTTAATAACCTTTCACACCATATGCAGCATGCACCACGAAATAATGTAGAATAGTACAGTTTTGCATGGGAAGTTGAACATCATGCTGACTGTTGATCTTCTGACCAGTTTGTATTCACGCAGTCATATCTCGACGAAGGGAATCCAATTCAGGTGCAACCACTTGGGCTTGAAACTAGACTCGACAAGCTTTCCAACAAGTCCTTCATAGCTTTTGTGATTAAAAAGTGATCAAGATTTCTTTACACTGGTCTGTTCTTGACTCTACTGGTCCATTTTGCTAGTTTGTCTTCTAGGTCTTGCACTGGTCCGTCCTTCACTCTAGTGGTCCGATTTGCTAGTGTGTCTTTAGGGTCTGATTTATCCTTTTCTTTTTCTATATACCTGAGTATAATCAAGGTACAACACTTAGGTAGTATATAATTCTCATTAATGTTAAAATGAATCTCACAAAGTAGCGCGTGCACCTCTTGTTGTAGCTTCTTAGCTCGGCTACGTGTAATTGCTCCATCAAAGACTTGAACTGGTGTCGATGTTGGTGATACTTGAGTTGATGTAGCTTGGCTTGGAGGTTGTGATATGTTGTTGGATGGTATGGTCATATCATCCTCCCCCACTTGAAAAGAAGCCGTCCTCGACTCTGAAGGATCTTGACTTATGAATAGAGAGAGATCAGCAACATTAAAAGAGTTGCTCACACCATAACTTGCAGGAAGATCTATTTTGTATGCATTGTCATTGATCTTTGCAAGAACACGAAATGGACCATCTCCTCGTGGCATCAACTTGGATTTGCGCTTATGAGGAAAGCGATCGTTATGCAAGTGAATCCAAACCAAGTCCACTAGTTCAAACAACACTTTATTTCTATGCTTATTCACACCTGCAGCCTTGTGTGCTCCCTTCACCTCATTTGCTTCCTTGGTCTTCTCATGTATCTTCTTTATATATACAGCATGCTTGGAGGCTTCCATATTGGTTCTCTCATTCGTTGGAGTTGGCCAATCCTTGATGGCTTTCACCTTGGTCTCATCCACTTCTGTTTCCTTTCCTAAAACAACAAAGCCAAGAAACACAACATGGTCTGTGCAAAAACTGCACTTCTCAAGATTAGCAAATAATTTCTCCTTTCGAAGCTCATCCAAAACTTGACGAATGTGTTTTATGTGCTCTTCAAAAGACTTGTTGTAAATCAAGATGTCATCAAAGTAAACAACAACAAATTTGCCAATGAATGCTCGCAAGACATGGTTCATTAATCTCATGAATGTACTAGGTGCATTAGTCAAACCAAAAGGCATAACTAACCATTCATACAGCCCAAATTTTTTTTTAAATGCAGTTTTTCATTCATCCCCTATTTTCATTATTATCTGATGGTATCCATTTCTCAAATCAATTTTATTGAATATGGTGGAACCACTCAATTCATCAAGCATGTCATCTAAACATGGAATAGGATGGCGATAGCGAACAGTGATGTTATTTAGAGCTCTACAATCAACACACATCCTCCAAGAACTATCTTTCTTAGGCACTAAAATTACAAGAATAGCACAAGGACTTAAACTTTCACGAATAAAACCTTTATCAAGAAGTTCTTGCACTTGCCTTTGTATCTCCATTGTTTCTTCTGGATTGGTTTGGTATGGTGGTCGATTAGGTAGTGCAGCCCCTGGAATGAGATCAATTTGATGCTCAATCCCATGAATTGGAGGTAGTCCAGCTGGTGTCTCCTTTGGAAAAACATCTTCACAGTCCTGCAAAAGATGAGACACAACACTAGGGAGAGAGGTCATGTCGTTAGCTGAAACTAAAATGTTTATGTACACAAGCACAAAGAGCACTTGTTTGGGGTTGTTCCTCACTTTCTCTCATTTCATATTTTGTGGCTAGCATGACTAAATGTTCTCCCTCTCCTTTCTTTTTCTCCCTCAAATTTGGCTTGTGGCACTCACTCACCGTATTGTGGATGGCACTCAATTTCTTTTGCACTCTTCCTCTCTACTCACTGGAACAATTTCAGATTTCTTTTGTAAGTATTCAGCCATGATTTGTTGGGGTGTCATAGGCTTAAGAACAAACTTCTTCCCCTTTAGATCGATAGTAAACTGATTTGTTCTCCCACAATGTTGGCTATATCGATCATATTGCCATGGCCTTCCAAGCAGCAAGTGACACACCGACTTAGGTGCCACATCACACTCTAGTGTGTCAACATATTCATCAATCTTGAATGGAACGTTTACTTTATATTCAATCTTGATATCTCCCGAATCATTCAGCCACTGTACATGAGGGTGTCGTAGCAGCTTCAAGCCAAGTTTATCACCTATCTCATGACTAGCAAGATTATGGCAGCTCCCTCCATCAATAATCACCTTCAGCACTTTATCATACACCTTTGCTCTAGTTTGAAATAAATTGTGTCACTGCCCATTTTTAGCTTCTTTTGCCTCAACACTCAAGATTTGAGTCACCTTCAGCTCCTTGCTCAAACTCACAACAAGTAAGGTCCTCATCTCCACGGGCTTCCTTCTCAACTCTCTCTTCACTAGCTGATTCATATTCTCCATCATCATTCATAATGATCACCTGATTATTTGGGCAATCCTTACTTATATGCCCACGCCCTCCATACTTGAAGCACTGAATTCCACTACTCCTGCAAGTTGAACCCACTGAAGTAGTGGTTGATGCTGCTAGTTTTGAACTTGAGACAGTAGAGTTCCTTCCACTAAAAGTACCCTAAAAATTAGATCGTGAGCCTCCACTTGAGCCTTTCACCGTGGATGGTTCAGCAGCAAACTTTGGCATGGTAAATTTGAGTTTGCCAAATCTTTCTTCATGGTTGCCTCTTCTATGACGTCGGCGACCAAAATTGAGTTGGGAGCAGTTGTCATCATCCTCATCTTCAGATTCATCATCATTTCTTTGACTATGTCTTCTTCCTCTACCATGAGCAGCCCTCCGGTTCCTCCAACCTCCTCTTCTTCCATCACTATCTTCTCTATCTCCACTATGGTTGCTTGCACCATCATGAGGTGGACGATGCCTTTTGATTTCAATCATAAGATTTTGAAGATCTTGTGTCAACCTATCTTGCTTTTCTTCAATGCTTTGTCGGAGTTTATTAAATTGTGCTATGGTAACACGATCTTTGATGTCCACTTCACCCATCTTCCTGTAAGGTTAGCTGAATACAAATAATTTGTATTTGTGGAATATGAAAATTTGGTGCCTCTCACAACTCACCTCTCTAACCATCGAAGCTCTTATGAATTCCTATATTGCGGATTACAATGAAAACAAATGTGTGGTGGCAATTGAAAGTGATGGCGAGGCGAATACAAGAACAGAGAGTACCGATTATGATGGTTTTTATGTGGAGCTTGGTTGGGAGTAATACACAAGGAATGCAATCTAAATTCTAGTTGTTGTAAAGTTAAATAACGATCCAAAGTAGAAGTTCTCTGCCTAGTGCTGAGCACAAGATATGAAAGAAGTAAATGATCATACACATGCGCAAAGAAAATTCAGATTTCATGCAAACAAGGAGTATGATTGGGATGCAAGTGTTGTGATCAGACCCAACCAAAATTTGCACCAAAGAAAGATAGTAATCTGGTTGTTCAACTCAATACAAAAAATTTCAGCAACGATGCACTTGACATAACCGATCTTGCAACTTTCTTTCTGAACTTTTTCACTTTTTTCTCTTTTTTTGCAATTTTCTTTCTTCTCCTTTTTTTTGACACACTTTTTTTTATAACTAAACACAATGATCAAATATAATGCTTGCAAACTTGATGATAGAAATAAAGCACAACCAGAAACTATAACTTGATAGGATCAAAGATAACACAAAGGATGGTATAGGCTATAGAGGTTTTTTTAGGGATTTTTAAATATAAAAGAGACACAAAGAACACGCGAAGGATAAATGATCAGCAACTAAAACAAAAACTCTAATAGACTGCAACTTAATCGAACTCACTAAAATAACAAATTGAAACAAAAGGGCTAATGCATATATTTTTTTAGGTTTTTTGGTGGATAGGATGAAACAAATTATATGTAGCTAAGGGTAAAGAATCCTACCATGGTAACGAAAGCTTTGATACCAGATGATGCGACTCGTTGTCCCGATCTTCACGACGTAGGAAGAACATCGATAACTAGCTGAAGAACAACCGGATAACTTGTTGCAAGCGGCGATAACTAGTGCAACATGGCAAATAAAACTCGAAGCCAACCACCATCTTTAACCGGCAACCTGAATCGTGGATTTGCCCAACCACAATCTCAAAGAACTATCCAACACAACCTACAATCAATCTTGAAGGGAGTAGGAGCACCAATTGGGAGTGGATGAAGCCGCCGCCTATGTAATCCGGCGACGAAATCACAAGAGCAAGGGTAGAGATCACTCTCTGAATATTTGTTAGCACACAGCTAAACAAAAGGGGTTCTGTATTTCAATTATCAAAAGTCTTCGATTGCATTGAGTCTTAGGGGGTATTTATACTAGCAACAACCCTGCTAGATAGGTGGAAATACAAAATTGAAAAGATAAGACAAACCATGTGAAAGAGCCTCTTCGAGATGACTTCCTGGAGAGTTCTCGCATAGCTGTTGGTCTTCGGTGCAGTCTTTAGTGTTTTGGCAATAACTCCACCTTGGAACTTCCAAATAATGCATGGTTGGATGCCTTGGAAAGATAACTTAATAACCTTTGACACCATGTGCAGCATGCACCACGAAATAATGTAGAATAGTACAGTTTTGCATGAGAAGTTGAACATCATGCTGACTGTTGATCTTCTGACCAGTCTGTATTCACACAGTCATATCTCGACGAAGGTGAATCCAATAAAGGTGCAACCACTTGGGCTTGAAACTAGACTCGACAGGATTTCCAACAAGTCCTCATGGCCCTTCATAGCTTTTGCGATTAAAAAGTTATGAAGATTTCTTTGCACTAGTTTGTTCTTGACTCTACTGGTCCGTTTTGCTAGTTTGTCTTCTGGGTCTTGCACTGGTCCGTCCTTCACTCTAGTGGTCCGGGTCTGATTTATCCTTTTCTTCTTCTATGTACCTGAGTATAATCAAGGTAAAACACTTAGGTAGTATATAACTCTCATTAATGCTAAAATGAATCTCACAAAGTAGCGCGTGCACCTCTTGTTGTAGTTTCTTAGCTCGGCTACGTGTAATTGCTCCATCATAGACTTGAACTGGTGTCGATGTTGGTGATACTTGAGTTGATGTAGCTTGGCTTGGAGGTTGTGATATGTTGTTGGATGGCGTGGTCATATCAATAATGGTAATGACAATGGAAATCAGTCACACTTTTTCTCATGATGAGTACACTAAAGATTATTCTAACCAAAAGAAAAAAAATCATGTAGCTAGAAAAGCACAATAGCAGCATAACTAAAGATATCATCTATGTTATTTAGATGGATTGGAGATATCACCTTTGTGAGTTGGAATCTTTTAAGAGTCACATTCAAACTAATACAATATATGAGATAATCTAAAATGCACGGCCATAAACATACTATATATGAAAGTTTCTCATCATAAATAAACACTTCATATATGGTGTACTGATGTACACCTGCATGATCGCTGGTGGAACCTCTTAACTGCACAGTCAGATTTTAAAAAATACATGAAAACTTTATCATAATTTATAAGACAACCTAAATAGGCATGGTGCTGCGAAAAAAGTTCTAAAAATCAATTAGCAGATCTAAGTTCGACAATCATCAACCAAGCAGTGCAAAAGCAAACAAGAACCGCACAAGAAGAGGGACATGAAACAAACACTCACCTCTCGTTCGCTGTGTGCGCATATATGACCATTTGCCTCGCTGCACTCTATCCTGGCATGCACACCCGCCCGCTGGTCGCGATCCTCGTCCACCTTGCGCCGCCTTCACCTTAGATTGGAGAGCGCCACCGCTGAGGCGACTATTGGTAAATCTTAGTGTCGCTACTAAGAATAGACTTTTAAATCTACTCTTAGCAATGGCACCAGAAATGCCTATATGGGTAGTTCTTATGTCTATTGGATTATTCCGCAAGCGCATAGAATATACCGATGTAGCACTTCACCGAGGAGGAGCATTCCAAGGTATTATTATTTATTTTATCCCAAGGGAAAGCAGTGTTAGGAATATTTAATAAAAGGGAAAAGAGATCCTTATGTCTACTATGATCTAGTATCAACTAGTGAAGAAGGAGGGTAAGTAAATGATAGGAAGGCTAGATAAATAAGGTAGCAAAGAATCTAATCTAAGATAACTTGTAGAGAGTTAGCTAGGTGGGAGGACAAAGAGTGAGTATAGACTCCTATGTATCTAACTTTACTCCTGTGGACTTAATTCTAATAGATAGCTGACTTAGCTAGACTAATCCCTACAACTTGTGTGAGAGGGATAGCCAAGAAAACCGGAGATAGAACCCCTGCTAAAGTGACTATACTCTAATGGGTGTCCTACCTTTTAAAGAACTAGTTTGTGCATGAGAAGAAATCTTAATGCCGAGCAGGACCTATCACTTCCCGCTAGTGCGCTCCTACTGTCCGTTCAAACCAGCGGCCACCAACAGTGAGTCTTAGTCTAAGCACCACACTTACACTAACTCTCACTACTCTAGCTAATGCACAAATAGATTAAGCTCCTATGCAAGATAAGACGATGATACATATACAAGGAGTTGGTACAGGAAACCACTCCAGCTAATACAACTATACTACTAAGATAAGCACACAACAATACTATAGTGACTATAGACTTGCACTAAGTAAATACTTAAGTAAATACTAAGTAAAGTAAAGAAAGAATAATATATTGATAAAAGGAAAGTCTTACAAAAGAGGAAAGGTACAAGAGCTATACCAGACTCTCTAGAAGACGTGTTGACGCAATTTTTGGTAACGAGTCAAAATAATCAAAATGGACCCATCGGCAGTAAAGAGGTTATTGCATTATACCGATAGGAGAGGTGCCGATGGAGATCGGCTGATAGAGATTGTTGCTGATGGAAGGTGATGATCAAAGGTTGTCTTTTAAATTAAATTAAAGAGTGTTGATCAGAGATGGTGTTTGTCGATGTCGATTCAAGGGTCATTGCCAATGAAGCTTGTAATGATTCATTGCCGATGTTGATGAAGGAGAACATGAAGACCGCTGCTGATGAAGCTTGAAATAATAGGGAACATGCCAATGAAGCAGGAGCCGATGGAGATTTCATCGTGATTGAGACGGATACAAGATTAGAGAGATGCTATTTTCCATTTTCTATATTTGTTAGAGTATGACTTATGTAAGAGTCCTGTTTTGTCTTAGAATCGGATCCTAGTCGTACTTAGTTGTAACTCTTTAGGATAGGGTATAAATATAGACCAGAGGGCAATGTAATGTGAATCAATCAATATCAAACACAAGTTTACTCCTACTTTTGCATCTATTTTTTGACGACTTCGTCAATTTACATATTTTCTTTTCTACGAGTTCTCATCGGTTCGGCGAGTTGCACTGATCTAGCGCAATCAAAGAGTTTAGTACCTCTTGGCTGTGACATCCAGGCACATCGCTGTTGTTGGGACCGAAGTGTTCAAATCATCATCCTTGTCGATTAATAGGTCAAATCGACGGGCACACCTAGATATCGAAATAAGGTATTAGCCCTTTGTGTTTGTAGATCTATTTTTGCATCAACACATCTTTTTGCATGCCCAGTGGGACAAAATCAACGTGATCAACATGTTCAGCTCTGAGCTTGACGCAGACAATGTCATCGGCATGACACAAGCAGATCTCATAGAAGAATAGAAGCAAGCTATGGAAAAGGCTATGGAGGATTATAGGCAGCTTTGTCTGAAATCTTTCAGTCTGAACAGGAGTGGAGAAGTCATCTAGAAGCAAGATCTGCCGTTGCCTCAGCAGGTTACCTTTGACTCAAATCCTGGTAAACTTCAAGAGATGGTTAATTCTGCAATTAATCATGCTTTAATTAACCACTCCAATGTGCTGTCCAATACCGTTTACAACGTCGTGGTTCAAACTTTCAAAGAAGGACAAGCACAATCACTTTATGCTAGCCCAGCTTATCATCAGCCAGGGCTGTCATCGGTTGTTGCTCCATCGGCTCCCTCAGCCATTGTGGGCACAAAAGTTACGTCTCCTCCAAATACGGTAGGTGTGCCTAATGATCAATCTACACCGATGAGATAAGATCCAATGCGTTCAGGAGGGCGAGTTCAACTCAACATAGATCTATCGGCATCAGCTATGTCAGGGTCTGTATTCCAAAACAGTCAGGTTCCTCCTAATTGGTGGGGATATGGTATGCCTTTGGAGTTTTTGGCAAATAATTCTAGATTATCTCAAGCACCTGACACAACAGGGAAGGCTCCTGTGCCATCAGCTCCTCCAGCTTCACCGATGACTCAAATGCCTCAATATGCTACGATAACTACTGTACGGCCAATTACAAAGAATTTTCAGATGCCGTCGTTTCAAGTGCCTAATGCAAGTTCATCAGCAAATCCATTGCCGACGCAACAGAGGACTCTTATTACGAATCAGCCTGTAGCATAGTTCATGTCTTAAGCTGGATATGTTAATCCAGCAATAACAGCAAATCATTAGCCATCGGCAAGTTTTGTGTCGATGAATGTTAATAATGGTTGGTTAGGATAGTTACCCTTTCAACATACAGTACAACAAATCATCAGGTTGCAGGGGTTCAGCAACGTCACATGCAGGTTGGCACCATCACTTTATGCTAGCCCAGCTTATCATCAGCCAGGGCTGTCATTGATTGTTGCTCCATCGGCTCCCTCAGCCATTGCGGGTACAAAAGTTACGTCTCCTCCAAATACGGTAGGTGTGCCTAATGATCAATCTACACCGATGAGATCAGATCCAATGCCTTTGGAGGGCGAGTTTAACTCAACACAGATCTATCGGCATCAGCTATGTCAGGGTTTGTATTCCAAAATAGCTAGGTTCCTCCTAATTGGTGGGGATATGGTATGCCTCTGGATTTTTTGGTAAATAATTCTAGATTATCTAAAGCACCTGGCACAGCAGGGAAGGCTCCTGTGCAATCAGCTCCTCTAGTTTCACCGATGACTCAAATGCCTCAATATGCTACGATAACTACTGTGCGGCCAATTACAAAGAATTTTCAAATGCCGTCGTTTCAAGTGCCTAATGCAAGTTCATCAGCAAACCCATTGCCGACGCAACAGAGGACTCTTATTATGAATTAGCCTGCAGCACAGTTCATGTCTTAAGCTGGATATGTTAATCCAGCAATAACAACAAATCATCAGCCATCGACATGTTTTTGTGCTGATGAATGTTAATAATGGTTGGTTAGGATAGTTACCCTTTCAACATACAGTACAACAAATCATCAGGTTGCAGGGGTTCAGCAACGTCACATGCAGGTTGGCACCATCACTTTATGCTAGCCCAGCTTATCATCAGCCAGGGCTGTCATTGATTGTTGCTCCATCGGCTCCCTCAGCCATTGCGGGTACAAAAGTTACGTCTCCTCCAAATACAGTAGGTGTGCCTAATGATCAATCTACACCGATGAGATCAGATCCAATGCCTTTAGGAGGGCGAGTTCAACTCAACACAGATCTATCGGCATCAACTATGTCAGGGTCTGTATTCCAATACAGTCAGGTTCCTCCTAATTGGTGGGGATATGGTATGCCTCTGGAGTTTTTGGCAAATAATTCTAGATTATCTCAAGCACCTGACACAGCAGGGAAGGCTCCTGTGCCATCAGCTCCTCCAGTTTCACCGATGACTCAAGTGCCTCAATATGCTACGATAACTACTGTGGGGCCAATTACAAAGAATTTTCAGATGCCGTCGTTTCAAGTGCCTAATGCAAGTTCATTGGCAAATCCATTGCCGACGCAACAGAGGACTCTTATTATGAATCAGCCTGCAGCACAGTTCATGTCTTAAGCTGGATATGTTAATCCAGCAATAACAGCAAATCATCAGCCATCGGCAAGTTTT
Organism: Sorghum bicolor; assembly: GCF_000003195.3. NCBI lineage: Eukaryota > Viridiplantae > Streptophyta > Magnoliopsida > Poales > Poaceae > Sorghum > Sorghum bicolor. The sequence continues at coordinate 21,093,958 of NC_012874.2, forward strand.
GTGCCGATGAATGTTAATAATGGTTGGTTAGGATAGTTACCCTTTCAACATACAGTACAGCAAAATCATCAGGCTGTAGGGGTGCAGCAACGTCACATGCAGGTTGGCTTTCAGAATCAAGCATTGGCAGCTCAGTCGATGAATCTTATTCAGCAGATTGGTGGACCACAAGTAGTGGCCAATATACCATTTGCTGGGGATCGTGTGCCATAGAGACACGTGGAAGCATATCAGCAGATGCTAGAGATTCAGCCAGTACATCGGCAGGACGCTGACGCTTATTGGGCTGATAAGATAGCAGAAATTATGAGAGATCAATTTGGAATAAAGCCTAAAGTTAATACTTATTCTTATCAGACACCATATCCTCCTGCATATGACTTGATTCCTCTTCCAAATTGGTACAAGGTGCCAGATTTTACCAAATTTTCTGGACAGGACGATACATCTACAATGGAGCATGTCAATCGCTTCATTATTCAATGTGGGGAAGCAGCTAACAGAGATGAATTAAGGGTTCAGTTGTTCTCATCATCTTTGTCTAGATCAACTTTTATGTGGTTTATATCATTGCGTCCAAACTCTATTATTACTTGGGCTGATCTAGAGAAACAGTTCCATAAATACTTCTTTTCTGGAGTTCATGAGAAGAAGCTTACCGATTTAGTAAGATTAAGACAGCGTAATGATGAATCGGTAGAAAGCTTTGTGTAGAGGCTGTGAGATGTGAAGAACAAGTGCGATAGCCTGGTACTGGATGATCGGTAGCTGGCTAATCTGGCTTTCCAAGGGTTGTTATCACATCTCAAAGACAAGTATGCTTCTCAAGAGTTTGAAAGTCTAAGTCATCTAGTACAGAGAATTTCTGATCAAGACACTAGGGTTTTTGAGCCTAGAAAGAATTAGAATAAAAAGGTATCAATTGTCGATGAAGCAGAAGATTCCATTCTGATGAAGAGCCAGTTATCGGTTTGGCCTAGTGGGTTAAAAACAAAAAGCCTATATCTTGTCCTTTTGGTCAGAAAGAGACAGAAAAGTTTGCTTTTGATATCACTAAGGCCGATAGGATATTTGATCTCTTGCTTTAGGAAGGACAGATTAAATTATCGCCAAACCATGTGATTCCATCGGCAGAGGAGTTGAAAAAGATCAAGTACTGCAAATGGCATAATGCGACTTCACACAGTACAAATGAGTGGAAAGTGTTCAGGCAACAGTTGCAATCGACTATAGAATCTGGAAGAATTAAGTTTGATGGCTCTAAAACTTAGAAGCCAATGAGAATTGACCAGCATCCCTTTCCAACAAACATGTTGGATGCCAAGGGCAAGACCAAGATTCTGACTTCAGAGGTTACTGAGAAAAATGCATCGGTGGACCCCCAACATCAGGTAACCACCGATGACGCAAAAGGGAAGGGTTTATTGGAGGAAAGTAGTAGTTCCAAAAGGCCCCCTCGATCTGGTGTTGTGATCACTCATCAGCGGCGACAGGAGAATTGGCAACAACGTGAGGATCGGTATCGACGACAGCAAGAAGAGATGCGTCGAGAAGAATGGAATCAACATAAAGATCATTGGGATTGCCTGTTTTTTGTTCACTGTTGGGAACAGGGTATCAAATTGCCAACGGTTGAAAATTGCCCTGAGTGCAATGGCTATTATCAAAACAATCGGCCAGAAAGGAGGTTCCGACATGATAATCGAGGTTTGTCCATTAATGAGCCGATCAGAGCAGGGCATCAGTGCATGATCGGTGGGGGGGGGGCTGGCTTAACATGCATGAACGGCTGGGTAGACGTGTCAGATATTTTCCAAGAAATCAGGAAGAACTTGTGGAAATGGCAAACGCTAGAGTTCCTGATGAGGAAATATTCTACAGGGAGCCTAATATATGTCGTGTGGAATCGTCTGAAGTTTATTATCAGCCAGTTTGGAAGACTAAGCTTCCCCGATGGTTGTTGATGGTTTTTTCAATATGATTTCCAACCACTAAAACCGTCAACAATGGTTCAGTTTTGGGGATAACACAGAGCAACTAAGTAGTGACAAAGGTACAATTCACTTGGTTCCACATGTACATGTCATTATTTGGATGCAGGTGCAAACAGTCACAAATCAAGCCTAATCAAACTCAAATTAAGAAAAGATGATCAAGAACCAAAACCACCACATATCAACAAAAGATTGAAGATGACAAGTGGGGACATCATATGGATCAAGGTGATGGGCCAACACCCCCCAAAGTGTAGGTGATAGGCTACCGATATGAATCGGTGCTAGGGTGGCCCAATCTTCACGACAGTAGATCAAAAGAACAAGGATAACTTGCTACAAACAACGGGTAACTAGCTTTATACCTGACAAAGGTTGGATGCGACCAAGCGACGGGGAGAGAGGCACCGAAACCGCGAAGACTTCGACTCGATCTCCGAACGACCGCAGAACCACAATCCAGAACTAATCCACACAATACGGCGCAGCCGAACGGAAGCCGTATAGCACGAAGTAGGGGAACTCAGAGGATTCTCTTCACAAGTCCAAGAAGAACAAGGAAGAACAAAGGTTGAGTAAGACACTCAGCAACGCGGCTGCAATATCATGTAGTTTATCAAAATGATCAATGGTTGCTAATAGCTTAGAGGTAGGGGATATTTATACTAGAAACAACCCTCCTAGATAGGTATGAAAACGAAATAGAGTTTCTGAGAGAAGGCAATGTGAAAGGTCCCCTCGGAATGGATTCCCGAACTGGCTTCGCGTGACTGTTGGCCTCCAGACCAGTTTCCAATAAACTGACCATAACTTCTTATTGTGAAGTCCAAATGATGAACCGTTTCTTGGGTGTGAAACTAGACTCCAAGATCTTTCCAGCAATGTATGCCATGCACCACGAAACGTTGTAGATTGGTACATTTTTGCACGGCAAGTTGTACCAACATTCTGTCACGACAGACTGTTGACATTCTGAGCAGTCTTGACTAATCGAAGCATAACTCTTGGTTGTAACGTCCAAATGAGATGAGACTTGAGGCATTGGAAAGCAGACTCGACAAGCTTTCGAACAAGTCCTCATGGGCCTTCATAGCTTTTGTGAGTAAAAGGTTATGAAGATTTCTTTGCACTGGTCCGTTTTTGACATCCACTGGTCCGTTTTTGACTCTCTGGTCCGTTTTGTAGTGTCTTCTAGGACTTTTCGATTCTTCCTTCTCTTCTTATATATACCTGAGTACAATCAAGGTAGAACACTTAGATAGTATATAATTCTTATTAATGTTAAAGTGAACCTCACAAAGTAGCGCATGGACCTCTTGTTGTAGCTTCTTTGCATGACTACGTGTAACCGGTCCTTTGATGACTTGGGCTGGTGTCGGTGTAGGTAAAACTTGAGTAGTTGTAGCTTGACTTAGAGCTTGTGACATCTTGCTTGCTGGTGTGGTCATATCATCCTCCCCCTCTTGAAAAGGAGTCGTCCTCGACTCTAACTTTTCTGATCCAAAGAGTTTTGCTAGGCCATTGGTTTGAAATATTGTGATAACATCACAATCTTCTTGTTCCATGATAGCAAGGTGTTTGAATCTATAATCATATAAACCAAGTAGTAGCCTTGTATGTGGAAACCTAAATGATTTGGAATTAAGATTAGCTTTCATGTTGAGTGGATGCTTGAATATTGATTGCCTTGGTATGGTCTCATCATCCTCCCTCCCTTCAAGAAAAGTCTTCCACGACTTTTGTTTACCTGAAAATAGCTTAGACAAAATAGAGGGTGGATGTACTTGATTATTCCAATAATGATTCCTTTTGTTTTGTTCATTTGTTCCATTATGAATTATTTTTGCATTATTTCCTTTTCCATGTAAGAAACATTCTCTCAACTTTGGTGAACCTGCAAACAGTTTAGAGGATGAAAGCACAAAAATTTCTTCCAATCCAATCATTTGATTCATGTTATCATGCTTTATCTTTAGGAGATCAAACTTTTCATCAAATGGATGTTGAGAACTAATGTTATTCCAAAAATTATTGTGGCAGCAAAATTTATTTGGGTTTAGAAGTATAATTTTTAAACTCAATGCTCCAAGGTGTGGATGAACAACTTTTCAGTGTATAGGCTTTGCTTTGCACAAGATTTCTAACTTTAAGTGGATGGTATGAACATGCTGACAACATGAATTGATTGAAACCATAAGCACCAAGCATTTGTTGCATCTTAAAAGATTTCTCACTTTGTTTATCTCTCAACATTTTTGAGTCTAAATCAGCAAGCTTGTTATATGTTACACAAATTGCATGAACCTGAAAGGTTTCTACAACATGTTCTCTAATTAAGACAAATATAAACTGGAAGCTATGAGTAGTATTCAATGAACTCAAAGATGTTATGTTAGAAATTTTCTCAAGCATTTGTTCAATATTGATAGGCATGTTAAGCATAGTATAACACAAACATTCAAGAGGAGATATCCTTGTAAACAAATCAGCACAAGTAACCGACTGGATGAGGTGTTGTTTGTTGTTATATGAAGTGTTGCAAGGATCATTCAAAGCACAAAGACTCTCATCAAAAAGAAATTCAGCACTTGTATCAACATGAGTTCCAGTCCAATCAGCACAAATGTTTTGGTTATGTTTTATTGCTGAAACAATGATATCACAAGTACTCAGTATGTGTTGAACAATCAGATTTGATTTATTTTTCATGTATTTTAAATCCAACAATTCTACATGTACCAAGGTTTGAATCTCTGAATTTTTACCTTCATTGTTGATCTTAGATGGTTTTGATGAATTAACTAAAGGATTGAGAAATGTGCAGCCATCTCTAAGATGTATGAGCATTGAAACATGATGCATCGTATCACACATATGAATGCAAATCATCATGTATATGAACCATATCAAACCATAGAAAAGATCATGTATGATTGAACTTTTGTTATCAACTTGCAAAATTTCGGCACACGGGTGAACATGTGAAATAATCAAATCAGTGCAAATATTTTGTGTAAGGTTAATCCCATTTGAACCATATGTATTATCATAATTACTTGCCATTTTATTTTGCAAACTCAAATCTGATTTATTTTCAATAACCTTTATACTTTTTGGTGGTGCAAGTACCAAGGATTGCACCTTTGAAATCTTACCGTTATCCATGTCATGGTTCAGGTTTTGGGCACCACACAATGGGTTTAGTTGAATGGCTACCTTCTCATTTCTCTCAACAAGTATGGTGTTGTCTTGAGCATCCATCTCTTCCCTATTCTCATCACCAACCTGCACATTTGGAAAGACAAAACTAGAAGTAGAGATGAGAGTGTTAGTTTCAAAGATATTTTTACTTGGCCTGCATTCTGAATATCTATTTTTCTGTGGTGTATCCCTCATACTCTCATTGTTGACACTCTCAACCTTATAGTGGGTGGAATCACTCAACTCACTTTTGTTTTCACTCTCTCTCATTTTGGCAATGTGGCTCTCATTCTCACATAGGTTTTGATACACAATTACTTCAACGTCTTGTGAAGCCACATATGCATGTGTATTGTTGTCATTGACAATCACTTGTTCTTCCTCATCGAAGATTGGGGGCTAATCATAATTCACAACATCATTTTCTTCATGAACCTGCATCGCAAAAGGAACAAGAATAAAAGGTATTATGATGTTAGAATTAAATAATTCCTCACTTGATTCATCTCTTTTTTCTCTCAATTTTTGTGGATCACTCTCACATAGAATTTTGTGGCTCTTCTTAAATATTGTGGAATCTCTCATCTTCTTATTTTGAACTCTCTCACTGAATTTTGGTTGGTGCCACTCTTTCTCACGTATGGTGGAATGTCTCATCTTTTCCTTTTGATTTGTCTCACTCAATTTTGGTTGGTGGCACTCTTGCTGAATTTTTCTTTTAGGGGACATGCAGTAATCTTCATCATCAATGAGCACACAGGGGCAAATGCTATGCCCATGAGCACCTCCTCCATGTTGTCCACTGTGGCCAAAGAGACCACGGCGAGAGTTGCCTGAGCTATGTTGTTTAGCCCGACCGCGCACCACAGGAAGACGTTCATCAAACATCTTCTCCATGGCCTCCATTAGTGAGTTTTGTAGTTGGTGTAACTCAGCCCATGAAACTGATGTTTCTTTTTCTCCATATCGACCACAACGAACGCTTGAATTGGATCCTGGCATGTTAGCACTTATGCAAGATATAGTGGAATGGGTAAATTTGTGGAATCACACAACCTCACCTCTTACTTACCAATGCTCTTTCCTGTTCTCAAGGACAGTGAATTGTGCTAGTGTAGCAGCTCAACAGAAGTGATTCCAAGGTCGCAAGGATTACGAGTCAAATGTCCTGGTTTCAGTTTTCGGTGGAGCTATAGGTGGCTAAACAAGGGAGGCTACGGTACTGAAAATCAAGTGATTTGATATGCTCAAAAGATATAATATTGGAAGTATATAAATCACCAAGAATCTGAATATGTAAACTGAATTTTTTCAGTGAGCAAACCGCAATACAACCCTTTCCTCTTCTTCTACTTTTTCTGTTCTTTCTCTTTTCTTTTCTCTGAATTTTTTTTCACTGATTTTTTTTGAACTCTTTTTTTTATACTAACAGGGGTGCGGATAACAAATGAAACACAACACAATATATGCAAAGAGGGTGACAAGCAACTTGATGAACACAAAACACAAGATAACAGTACCGTCAAAGGGCTCTAGGATTTTTTTGTGGCCTTTTCAGTGGACTATAGGTGATGAACAAAACAGTAACAAATGATAGATAAACTAAAGGTAGATATGTGGATGATTGTGAGACCTACCGTGACAACGAAAGCTTTGATACCAGTTGATAGGCTACCGATATGAATCGGTGCTAGGTGTTGACGGTTCTTAAGTATCAATTTTAATTATCAAATAAACAAGAGAAAGGACCAAAATGCAACTAACACCTAGAATTAGGGTTTGATCTGACAGAATTCCACGAGTTTTGTTGTTTATCTGTTTCTGCAGGGGGTTATCAGGAAATAAGGAAGAAAGGCCCACATGTCGGGATTACATAGAGATATCAACGCACCGCACGATTTTCCACCATCTAGAAGACTCCAGAAGCCACGGGAAGAAGACGGAGGCCGAAAGGGGCCAGGCCCAGGGCGCCCGCCCTGGTGACCTGGGCGCCCGCCCCCCTCTGGATGCCAATCAGGACTCTCTTCGCTCGGGATATTCCACCGACCTATTGGATCAAGAAAAACATAGTACCACCTCGCCTATCGACCCAAAAACGCATAGAAGGGGAGGACTATATAAGGAGACCCCCCTGGCCCCTGGAGAAGACATGAAGAAATTATCATAGAGACTGAGGGGTGCCCTCGAAGGAAAACCTCTTCTCTAATTAATATTTCTTTTTAGGCTTAGCAACCAATGTAAGGTAGAAATAGATCTTCTAGTTTCTACTAGATTGAGAGAGATAGAGTGGAGGTGTAGATTGGAGGAAGCCCGGCCTGTCGGTGTCTACTCCAAGCTTGTACCTGCGGGATCAAGTTCTCCTAACCCGAAGCTTGCTCCTAGGATTCTTCAGTAATTCGACTTCTAAATTCTAGTAAGTTCTTGTTTTATTGTTCTTATGGTTTATGAGTTTACTTTAATCTCTTCGCGTAGAGTTTAGAGTAATCATTGCTGGCGTAAACGAGGTGTTTAGGCTGGGGAACTTGTTGGGTATTCTTAATATCATTACTCTTCTAAATATGCAATTGCTCTTCTAAATAAATAATGAATGGGATCTGCAAGCGCACAGATTAATACCGATGCAGCATTTTAACCGGGAAGTATTCTAGGTATCGTTATTTATATTTTTACCACTGGGAAGGGATTAGCAATCATCACTAATGATTACAGAATAGAATATGAGATTGAGCATCTATCATTGCATGTATAATTGAGAACATTATATCTAACTCTTCATACAAGGATAAGTGTCACATAAAAGATATATGAAATAATAATAGTGACAAGGATAACTAATCTGATCTAGCCACATAATAAATATGATAAGCACCTCAATTAGATACTCTAGAAAGTCATTAGCATGGTATTAGAACGAACTACAAGAATATTCCCTAAGTTATTCTCAACTATATAGTCTAGCATTATCATAGTTAGTGCAAGCATACTTAGCAATCATTGTGAGACAAGACTACGCCCATGCATAGTAATATTAGCAAGAAATATGAGAAACATAGCAATCACTCCCCTGTAATAATGTTGCTCTGCCAGCCCAATACACGAGAGGGGGACTATATAAGAATCAATGAAGCTGTCACTATCACGAACCACCCCACGATCTGGCATATTGGGTACAATCGCAGATAAATATGGTATAAGCACCACGCCTACACAATATCTATCATTTACCCATGGATCCGATGGATAAACGCTATACAATCCTAAGCATGTATATAGATCGTATCTAACTAAGCCAAGTACATAACTATGATAAACTAAGAACAATATAATCTTGAATATAAGCAAGTAGAGCAAAGTCATAAGCAATATATTGAAGTAGAACAAAGTCATATTCATAATATTGAAGAACAAAGATAATTAGAAAGTAATTAGAAGCAGAATTAGAGAATTACCAAGAATCCTCTTGACAGATCCGGAAACCAATCGAAGATTGACTCCTTCTAGTTCTAATCCTATGTAGCTATGCTAATCTAGATGTCTAATTGATGTGGTGGCTCTAATCTTGATCAGAGGCTTCTTCTCCCTTGATGGAACAATGAATTAGGGTTGAGAGGCTCCCTCCTCCAGGGGCCAGGGGGGCTGGTTTTATAGTCCCTTCAAGTGAATATGGGCCCTTGGATCAAACCGACATAGATTGTATGGTTTAGATTCATCCTTTAGGTCGGTGGAGATCTCCCGCAAAGCAGAGTCCTGATTGGACTCAGGAGGTGGGCGGGCGCCCTGACCAACTGGGCGGCCGCCCAGGGTCTGGCCCCGTTTCGCCTCCGCTTCGGTCTCGTGGCTTCTGGAGTCTTCTAGATGTAAGATAATTGCGCAGCACTTTAATATCTTTACGTAATCCTGACATGTGGGCCTTTCTTCCATATTTCCTGATAACCCCCTGCAGAAATAGACAAACACCAAAACTCGTGGAATTCTATCAGATAAAACCCTAAGTCTAGATCTTGATTTCATTTGGATCCTTTTCTTTATTTATTTGATAATTAAATTTGATACTTAAGGACCGTCAACAAACTCCCCCAAGCTTACCTCTTGCTCGTCCCTGAGCAAGGATAGACTTAGCTATGGATCATAAGTAGTTACAATATCTTTTAAAAAATTTGACGGTACACATGCTTTTAAATAAGATCTCATCTCTGAGTTAGAGTAAACTGTCAAGACTTAAAACTTACTTACTTTACCTTCACGATGGGACTTGTAAGTGTCACTTCTGTCTTGAGTGGTTAAAAGATAGAACAGTCTAGTCAAGTGCCATGTCCCTTATTCTTGATCAGCTATAGCTCTGGGGTTTTTGCAGATTTTCAAATAAAACTCAGAGATTCCTTGTATGATTCTCTCAGGTCTCTCTTTTGTGGTATTTCTGGATCCTTACCAAGGCAGTGATGGTATATGCCTTCTCTCAAGATATGTGGTATTTGTGGTATGAGGCATAGTAACATTGCCTTTTCTCTCACCCTACTCTAATAAGGCTTTAATATCTGGAGCTCATAGGTGGGAGATAAAGTATACATACTTACAAGACATGTATTGCATAGTCAAACCATGGATCCAAAGAAACAAGCCAATAAGTTTAATCAAGATGTGCATGTGTGGCGAATGAATGGTGTATGGTGATAACAATGATGAAAACAATGGTGGTGGAAGTCTAATTCTACTTTGCTCTTTTGAGGGGATACATACCTTCCTTGCTTTTGAAACTTTATGAGGAGAATGAGATGCTCTTCTTTTTCTTTTCTCTCAGGTGGGTATCTTGCACCCCTAATTCTACTGTCGGACACTTGTCCATTTTTACCTCTCGTCTCACTTTTTCTTTTCTTTCGAGGTTCCGAGCACTTGCTCCTTTTTATTTCCTCGTATTATTCCCCTTTTTTTTTAGAGCATTCATCTCTTGAGATAATATAGCAAGTGGTAGTAACAAGATAACTTGAGCATTTATTTCACAAGGAAAAATAGAAATGTTTTTGGTTATTCTCTCCCGGATTAGGAGTAGAATATTTTTAGATGGCTCTGGAGATGGAAATGAGTGGATGTGTGTGGATGCGTACTTCCAGAGTAGAAGTAGCATATATGAGTGAACGTGCAAGTGAAATCTTGATTTAACCACATGACAAGCTCCTAAGGGTCTTCACAGCTTGACCACACTTAATGCTCATAAGCAGTAAATAGTAAATGTGTGGCTCAAAGTCTAGCAAGCATGCATATATGGCTGTGGTAGGAATTTAAGCTCTCATCATACAGGAACTCATCATGCAACATTTTAAAGATTTTCAAAGATAAAATTCTGTAGAATTCTAGCATCTCTAGGAACAGATAAACAGCAGCTCAACCTTCCCATATCGTATCCGTTAACAACTTAGACTTCAGATCAAGTTTTCATCCCACAAGTTTAGGTCTAGAGCAAGCTTTAAATTATAACAGTTATATCTAAACTTGAGAGAGAACTTAAAATTTGCAAATTAGGCAGAGCAACTATTTATCATATCCATGCTTAAGTTTTATTTAGATACAGATTAGCATAGCCACTTTATTTATTTATTAAACACACTAAGCAAAAGACATATATAAGCATAAAATCTTTATTTGGTTTTCCCATAGTTTATGTGTATTCTAATATTCGAAAATAATATAAGTATAAAGATATATAGATAGATATACTTATCGGGATAAATGGGGGTGCTCTCCCCCAAGCTGAATTTTGACGTAATTTCTCTTGATGTAGCTAGCAGGTGGCAGAGGTGTAGTTGAAAGTCAGCAGCATTCTGACAGCGATTAGAATGTCCTCCGTCTGCTAGTCTTCTTGATTCTTAAATTCTGTGGAGCTCAAATAGACAACAAAGCTTGTGGAACTGATTAAGTGTTAGCATAGATATCTAGCCTTTATCATCTTGAGACTCCTTAATAAATTTTACTCCCTGTTTTTATATTTTTGTTTTTATAAAGCAGAAAAATATTTATCTTATTTTTATGCCACCACAGTGAATGTACTTATGGGTTTTATGCCACTCGTCTACTCACATGGGGCTTACTGTTTTTCATATTTTTATTTTCTTTTTAAGATAGTATGAACATGATTGACTAAGTAAACTATTTGAAATAATTGAAAGGGAAAGGATAACTACCAAGTTTACCTCTTGGCAAGGCGTTCGGTGTTTTTAGGTCCTCCGAACGGGACTCTCCAATTTCTTAATCGTCCTGAGGTTCGTTGGGTGGCGTAGTCGGTACTTCCGGCAGCGCCTCCTCTTCTTGTATAGTTATCTTCATTTTCCATACCTGACTCGGTGCTTCAATCTCCTCTGGATAATTCTGTTTAAACTCAATGTCTTCTGATCTTACAACTTCTTCATAGTGTGCCCATCCGTCCTTGATGATCTGCCTCCTCTGGTTGCGGTTGCGTCTCTTTCTGACCTGCTTAGATTCTTCAACGACATAGTTAGGGTCAGTAAAATAATGGCGTACCTTCTCTGAGGGGAAGTGCATATGGACTTCTCCGGTTCCAATGTAGATAATCGCTTTAACGGTGCTGAGGAACGGTCTTCCAAGGATGATGGGTGGGTCGTACTCGTCTTCTCCCATGTCAACAACTTGAAAGTCTGTGTAGACAAAGTGATCGTCTATTTTGACTGGGACATCAGATACTATTCATTGAACTTCTCGAAATGTCTGATCTGCCATCTGGAGCTGAATGTATGTTGGTCTTAGTGGCATGGTCCCGAACAAGAGCCGATAGGTGACTGCGGCCATTATGTTGACGCCCGATCCGGTGTCGCAAATCGTCTTGTAGAAGCTGTATCCATTTATGGAGCAGTAGATGCTTGGCAGTCCCGGGTCGTCCTTCTTGGTCAAAAACGGCGACTTAAGTTGGTGATCTTGACCTCCATGAACTACAGTGACCATCTTAGCTGACTCGGTCCACACTTGCTTGTTCCTGTTTCTCCTGTTGGTCCTCTTCCTTGATTGACGTCTGGGTTGATCTTGAATTTGTGTAGTCTTGTTCTTGAAGAAAAATGTCTCCTTCTTCCCTTTGACGTAGAAACTGATCTTGGCAGCACTGGCGTAGATGATAGCTCCCGTGGTGTTCAAAAATGGCCTCCATAGGATGATAGGTGCTCTCTCATCATTTCCGGTCTCTACCACTACGAAGTCTGCTGGGGCATACAAGGTACCAACTCGGACACAAAGGTTCCTCACTATTCCTTTTGGAATAGTTATCGTCTGATCTGCAAACTGCAAACATATGGTCGTCTCTAATAAAGGATATGTAAAGAATTTCTCAAAGAGTACCCTGGGTATAATGTTGACGCTAGAGCCAAAATCACAGAGTGCTTCTGGGAAGTCCACCATGCCGATGGAGATCGGGATGACGGGGCGTCCTGGATCGCCTCTCTTGACCGGTAGACGGTCAGTAGAAAATTCAGTGACGGGGTTACTCCAATTACCTGCTTCTAACACGTCTACAAGATTTGCAGATTCTAATCCTTCCGGTTGTGATGGTATACCGGGGTTAGTAGTAGGAACAGCAGCAGCTATTTGATTTAACTGAGATTCAATCATTTTATTAAAGCTAATTTGATTCTTGATGGCAGTAGAAAAATTATCCATTCTATTATTTATATTTTCTAGCATTTTATCATTAGATGCCAATTTCTTAGATAGGTTATCCATTAGCTTTCCTTGATTAGACACTAACTCTCTCAAAGGTGGAAAATTACTATTGTTGTTATAAAAATTGTTACCTTGATAATTACCTGAGTAGTTAGGCCTCTGTTGATTCCAACCTTGATTTTGTTGAGGACGGTTGTAGTAGTTGTTGTTGTTGTTGATGTAGTTCACATCCTCAAGCATCTCAGGGCAGTGGTTGCCTGAGTGTCCAGTGTCTCCACACTCCTCACAAGTCATGTGAGAGTCGTAGATGTGCATAACTTCTTTCTTGTCTCCAGCTCTATCATCGAGCTTCTTCATGAGCAGGTCTAGCTTTGCAGACAGCATGTCTACCTCCTTCAGCTGATGTATACCTCCACCTCTCTTGCGTGTCTGGGTCCTCTCTTTATTTCAGCTTTGATTGGACGCCATCTTCTCCACAAGAGCTGTGGCTTATGGTATAGTAAGTGATAAGAATGCTCCTCCAGCTGCAGCATCCATGGTCTCTCGGGCACTGTTGCTGAGCCCATGATAGAATGTCTGCATCAATAGCCAACTCTCCATTCCATGATGGGGACATTCTAGGATGTAGTCTTGAAAGCGCTCCCATGCTTCTAGAACAGATTCATCATTTTGTTGCTGAAAACTTGTAATCTTCCCACGGAGAGCATTGGTCTTGCCCATGGGAAAGAACTTAGCTAGGAAGTTTGTTGAGCAGAGTGCCCACATAGTATTCTTCTCCTTTGTAGCGTAGAACCATTGCTTCGCTCTTCCTAACAGTGAGAATGGGAAGAGGCGAAGTAGTATAGCGTCGTTGGAAACTCTTGCTATGGTGAATGTGTTGCAAATCTCCAGGAAGTGTTGTAAATGAGCACTAGCATCTTCGTGTGCCTTCCCACAGAACTGGTTGGATTGCACCATGTTGATAAGTCCAGGCTTGAGCTCAAAGTTGCCATCGATCTCTGCAGCAGGTCCAGTGCGGATGTTGTCAGTAGTGGGAGCTGAGAACTCGCGGATTGATTTGTTCGCCATGGCTTCGAACTCTGAAGACAAGTTCCGGTGATCTTCTTGATTGGATGAAGCTTCTTCGTGAAGTGTTGATGATTTTTTTAGCTTGGCTCTTGTCTTCTTGAATAATGCTTCAGGATTGTCAACAAAATTTCCTAGAAGATGTCTTCTATTCATACATTCCCCTGCATAAGAAAATAGAAAAATATCGGGGTAAAACTGTATGAGAGAATAGATAAGCTCAATCATATTAGTGATGCGAATGATAACTCAAAATCTTTTATTCCATTCCTGATTGGTAATCAACCTTCCCCGGCAACAGCGCCAAAAATGCTTGTTGGGTATTCTTAACATCATTACTAAAAGTAGACTAAGTTCTCTAAATCTAGTAACGGTGCCAAAAATGCCAAACCTATCCCTCACACCACTTAAGCCAAGTTGTCATCCCCAACATGATATGAGAGACGCGGTATTGAAATATGAAATTGCTCTTCTAAATAAATAATGAATGGGATCTGCAAGCGCACAGATTAATACCGATGCAGCATTTTAACCGGGAAGTATTCCAGGTATCGTTATTTATATTTTTACCACTGGGAAGGGATTAGCAATCATCACTAATGATTACAGAATAGAATATGAGATTGAGCATCTATCATTGCATGTATAATTGAGAACATTATATCTAACTCTTCATACAAGGATAAGTGTCACATAAAAGATATATGAAATAATAATAGTGACAAGGATAACTAATCTGATCTAGCCACATAATAAATATGATAAGCACCTCAATTAGATACTCTAGAAAGTCATTAGCATGGTATTAGAACGAACTACAAGAATATTCCCTAAGTTATTCTCAACTATATAGTCTAGCATTATCATAGTTAGTGCAAGCATACTTAGCAATCATTGTGAGACAAGACTACGCCCATGCATAGTGATATTAGCAAGAAATATGAGAAACATAGCAATCACTCCCCTGTAATAATGTTGCTCTGCCAGCCCAATACACGAGAGGGGGACTATATAAGAATCAATGAAGCTGTCACTATCACGAACCACCCCACGATCTGGCATATTGGGTACAATCGCAGATAAATACGGTATAAGCACCACGCCTACACAATATCTATCATTTACCCATGGATCTGATGGATAAACGCTATACGATCCTAAGCATGTATATAGATCGTATCTAACTAAGCCAAGTACATAACTATGATAAACTGAGAACAATATAATCTTGAATATAAGCAAGTAGAGCAAAGTCATAAGCAATATATTGAAGTAGAACAAAGTCATATTCATAATATTGAAGAACAAAGATAATTAGAAAGTAATTAGAAGCACAATTAGAGAATTACCAAGAATCCTCTTGACAGATCCGGAAACCAATCGAAGATTGACTCCTTCTAGTTCTAATCCTATGTAGCTATGCTAATCTAGATGTCTAATTGATGTGGTGGCTCTAATCTTGATCAGAGACTTCTCCCTTGATGGAACAATGAATTAGGGTTGAGAGGCTCCCTCCTCCAGGGGCCAGGGGGTCTGGTTTTATAGTCCCTTCAAGTGAATATGGGCCCTTGGATCAAACCGACATAGATTGTATGGTTTAGATTCATCCTTTAGGTCGGTGGAGATCTCCCGCAAAGCAGAGTCCTGATTGGACTCAAGAGGTGGGCGGGCTCCCTGACCAACTGGGCGGCCGCCCAGGGTCTGGCCCCGTTTCGCCTCCGCTTCGGTCTCGTAGCTTCTGGAGTCTTCTAGATGTAAGATAATTGCGCAGCACGTTAATATCTTTACGTAATCCTGACATGTGGGCCTTTCTTCCATATTTCCTGATAACCCCCTGCAGAAATAGACAAACACCAAAACTCGTGGAATTCTGTCAGATAAAACCCTAAGTCTAGATCTTGATTTCATTTGGATCCTTTTCTTTATTTATTTGATAATTAAATTTGATACTTAAGGACCGTCAACAGTACTCATAGATATTCCCTGACTAGCTGGACCGTGGTAGTAGTGAGGAACGTGACAATTCCGAGCTACCTTTGTAGATCACATCTCGTTAGCAGGAAGGATAGGGTTTATAGGTGCGGGTCGAACATCCTTTGTGGTGTCTAGATTCCGTTAGCCTCCCCATTAGAACAGTAGATCATCCTTACCAAGGTTAGAAGGAGACTACGGTTGCAGTCTTCTCTATTTATCACTCACATCGAAAGACATTCTTTGTGCCTAAAGGTTAGTAGTAATAGACCGGTTAGTCAGATGCACTCTTTCTCCTAGTGGTAAAAAAATAAATACGATACTCTGGATAATTTCCCGGGTGAAGTGCTCAACGATATCTGTGCGCTTGCGGATCAATTCCTTATTGCGTTCCCAAATATCAACAAGCATTTCTGGCGCCGTTGCCCGGGAGAAAGACGGTTGCTGAGATAACCTGAGTCTTGCTGCTAGCTTGTATCTATACTTTTATCTTTTCTTATCTTTTATATTCTTTATTTTCTTTACTCTTACCTTATGGAAAACCAAAATTCTAAATCGATCCATGAATCTGCAATCCCTTTAGCAACTTACCTTTTACCATGGGAGTCATCACAGCCTATCCAAACATCCCAGTATAAGTTAAGTTCTAGGTTGATTGCCATGATTCAAAACCTATCTTTTTCGGGAAAGGAAGACGAAAACCCTTACCTTCATATTAGAGATTTTGAGCAAACATGTGATTGTCTTCGCATTGAAGGCATTTCTGATAAAACTTTACGTTGGAAGCTTTTTCCTTTTTCTTTAAGGGGAGAAGCTAGACAATGGTACAGTCAGAAGGTAAGTCAACAAAAAGGTGAATGGGGAGTTTTACGAGCCAACTTTTTTCTAGATTTCTATTCCCTTGACCGTATAGCCGACCTTAGACTCGAAGTCCTATCTTTTAAACAAAAAGATAATGAAACTTTGGGGAAATCCTAGAAACGTTTTTCTGATCTTTTAGAATCTGGTCCAAACCTTAATCTTGAAGATCCTGTTCTTTTATTTCATTTTTTTCGAGGTCTTTAGAAAAATCACAAACAAATGCTACACACAATGTCTAGAGGTTCTTTCTTTCGCATCCCTGCTGATGAAGCTAGAGTGATCCTAGATAGAATCCTAGAAGCTGAGATGGATAATACCCTTCATGATAAAACCTATGAAGCTGAAGTAGACACTCTGCCAAATTCTTCATCTACTTTAGCTATCCCAAGTTCTGAGCCACAAGAGGTAGAAATTCCACCACCGGACTTCATGCTGGATATAGAATCCGATCTTTTTGCTGATTTTGGAAATATTTCAAACTACCATTCTATTGACAAACCCCAAAACGGCCAATTTAGCATTTATTTGCCAAGTGAATATCAATTGAGAGAGCTTGTCTCAGTAATGAGTAGCGAATGGTTGGAGGAATCAGAGCTTTCCTCTGATGTGATCCGTTTGGACACACCCTCTATAACTATACGCTGTGCTTATAATTCTGATCGATTTAATGCTCTCTATAATCCTGTTGTGGGGATCAACATCATGTCTGAATCTTTTGCACTTAAACTATGTAAAAATCTTATCTTAACCCCCACAACAAAGGTCATAAAGGAATCTTCGGGACGATTAGTCCCCAGTCTTGGAATTATTAATGTCCTACCTCTTACGGTAGAAGGCTCCATGGTTCATTTGAACTTCTATATCTTTGATACATGGGACTTTGACCTGTTAATAGGACAACCTTTTAGAAGACTCCTTTATGAAGGTCATACTGGAAAGCTACACATTTCTTTTGGAAAAAATTTTAAATTCCCAATAATAATTTCACACTCCTTAAACAATAAGGCCGAGTCATATCTTTTGCCTGATCCTATGGAGGAAGTAAAGGCTGCATCTCTAGAGCTTTTAGATGAACCAGACTTAGAAGACGAAACTCCTTTCTTCACAGAAGAAGAAGACGAACCTTCTGAGCCTGAACCCTTAGATGAGTTTGCAGAAACACCTAGACCCCCCATAGAGCTTAAAACTTTACCACCCGGTCTTACCTATGCTTTCCTAAACAATAATCCAGAGTTCCCTGTGATCATTAGTGATAAACTCACTCAGGATCAAACTCTGCGATTAATGACCATTCTTGAGAAACATCACTCAGTTTTCGGCTACTCACTCCAAGATCTTACAGGAATCAGTCCTATGATTTGTACCCATCGTATTCCAACAGATCCTTCTGTTTCACCCTCTCGAGAACCCCAACGTAGATTTAACAACACTATGAGAGAGGTAGTTAAAAAGGATGTTATAAAGCTGCTGCATGCAGGGATTATATATCCTGTGCCGCACAGTGAGTGGGTGAGCCCAGTACAAGTTGTGCCTAAAAAGGGAGGCATGACTGTTATTATGAATGAAAAGAACGAGCTAATTCCGCAACGCACCGTCACAGGATAGCGGATGTGCATAGACTATAGAAAACTAAACAAAGCCACGAGAAAGGATCACTTTCCTTTACCTTTTATAGATGAAATGCTAGAGCAATTAGCGAACCATTCATTCTTTTGTTTCTTAGATGGATATTCAGGGTATCATCAAATCCCGATCCATCCCGATGATCAAAGCAAAACCACTTTTACATGCCCGTATGGAACTTATGCTTATCGTAGAATGTCTTTTGAGTTATGTAATGCACCAACTTCTTTTCAAAGATGCATGATGTCTATATTTTCTGATATGATTGAAGAGATTATGGAAGTTTTCATGGATGATTTCTCTATTTATGGAAAAACTTTTGATAGTTGTCTTGAAAACTTAGACAAGGTTTTGCAAAGATGTGAAGAAAAGCACTTAATCCTTAATTGGGAAAAATGTCATTTTATGGTTAGGGAAGGAATAGTGCTGGGACACTTCGTGTCTGAAAGAGGAATTGAGGTAGACAAAGCTAAAATTGAAGTATTTGAACAACTACCTCCACCTGTAAACATAAAAGGAATTCGAAGCTTTCTTGGCCATGTTGGTTTTTATCGTAGATTCATAAAAGATTTTTCATTTATTGCTAGACCACTTACTCTTTTGCTAGCCAAGGATGCTCCTTTCGAATTTGATGATGCATGTCTAACATCGTTCAATTTATTAAAGAAAGCACTCATCTCTGCACCAATCATTCAACCCCCTGATTGGTCGCTGCCTTTTGAAATTATGTGTGATGCTAGTGATTATGCTGTGGGGGCAGTATTGGGACAAACTAAAGATAAGAAGCATCATGCAATTGCTTATGCCAGTAAAACTTTGACAGGAGCTCAACTTAACTATGCAACCACTGAAAAAGAGCTTCTGGCTGTTGTCTTTGCCATTGATAAATTTAGATCTTATTTAGTTGGAGCTAAAATAATTGTTTACACTGATCATGCTGCATTAAAATATTTGCTCACTAAAAAAGATGCTAAACCTCGCCTGATTATATGGATCTTATTACTCCAAGAATTTGACTTAGAAATAAAAGATAAAAAAGGAGTAGAAAATTCTGTTGCTGATCACTTGTCTAGAATGTATTTTAAGAGTCCACAGGAAACCCCCATCAATGATTCACTTCGGGACGACATGCTCTACGGGATTAACAGGTCTGACCCCTGGTATGCAGATATTGTTAATTTTATGGTTTCAGAGTATGTACCACCAGGAGCAAACAAGAAGAAGCTTATTCAAGAAAGTCGTTCACATATATGGGATGAGCCATACCTCTTCCGAGTATGCTATGATGGCTTACTCAGGAGATGTGTGACCACTGAGGAAGGATGGAAGATCATCGACAGATGTCATTCATCACCATATGGAGGTCACTATGGAGCATTCCGTACACATTCAAAGATCTGGCAGTGTGGATTCTACTGGCCTACAATGTATGAAGACACGAGGCAATATATCAGAAGATGTGGGCCATGTCAAAGACACAGAAACATAAATACAAGGGATGCAATGCCACTCACCAACAACCTTCAGATTGAGCTCTTTGATGTCTGGGGAATAGACTACATGGGTCCATTTCCTCCATCAAAGAAGTGCGAGTACATCTTGGTGGCGGTTGACTATGTCTCCATGTGGGTAGAGGCATTACCTTGCAAGCATGCCGACAACGTCAATTCAAAGAGGATGTTTGAAAAAATTATATTTCGAAGATTTGGAGTCCCCAGAGTAGTGATAAGTGATGGAGGAGCACACTTCATCGACAAACGCTTCAAGCAATATCTATCAAGACATGGAATCCGTCACAACGTCGCTACCCCTTATCATCCTCAGACAAGTGGCCAAGCAGAGACTTCCAACAAACAAATCAAGAATATTCTTCAGAAGACAGTAAATGAAATGGGAACGGTGTGGAAAGACAAGTTACCTGATGCACTCTGGGCATACCGGACAACATACAAGACCCCAATTGGGATGTCTCCATACCAATTGGTGTACGGGAAGACTTGCCATCTACCTGTTGAACTAGAGTTCAAAGCACACTGGGCCATAAAGAGATGGAATATGGACCTAGATGTTGCTGGAGATTATAGAAGAATGCAACTATCGGAATTGGAAGAATGGCGAGAGAAAGCATATCATAATTCAAAGATCTACAAAGAAAGAGTCAAGAGGTGGCATGACAAGAGAATCAAGAAGAAGGAGTTCACACCCAGAGCTAAGGTATTACTTTTTAATTCCAGGGTGAAGCTTTTCGGGCATGGAAAACTCCGGAGCAAATGGGAAGGACCATTCAAGGTAATTAATTCATCATCCCACGGAGCTATCACACTTCAAAATGACGAAGGTACGTTATTCAAGGTAAATGGTCAACGTCTTAAATTATTTTTAGAGCCCAATGAGGAATTTGAAGAAATAGACGTAGTCCATTTTTACCTTCCCCTGGAGAATTAGAAGCCCGACCTTTTTAGTCTGATGTTTTTGGGTCATATATATATTTTTCTAAATAATTTCGTATCTAGAAACGCGCTCGAGAAAGTGGGCCCACAGAGGGGCCAGAGAGAGGGCGGGCGCCCAGCTCAAGTGGGCGGGCGCCCAGCTCCTGTTCCCCCTCGGTCCCGATTTTCTCTGTTATAGAAAATGCACTTATGGTAATTCGAATAATCACTCGGATGGAAAGTTTCCCACGCAAGTCGACGGGAGCAACCCGAACAGCCCATAGAGGCACCCTTTTGACCCCTATATAAACAGACCCCTGACCTCAGTTTTCAAACACCAAGCCACCAAGCCTTCTCTCCTTCAATTAGAGCTTGATTAGCTCTCCTTAAATTAGAGCTTGATTAGTTCCTTGCTGCTCCAATGGCCGAGAAGTACCACGATGATTGGGAAGTCGTCCCCTTCAACCTCAACATGGAACCTGTGGAAGACCCCGATGCCCGTGCTCTCGTCCCGGCCAACACAGAGCGTCAGCTAGAAGCCATGCCATCATGCCAACGTAGCTCCGCCCAATCTTACCATGCTCAACCAGTTCTCACCGCACCACCACAACCCCTACTCCTCAAAGGACCATCATCCAAGACGAAGACCACTATCAAGGTGCCAATCGGCACAAGGATCCTTCCACCTAGACCCAATGAGAGGGTCGTTGGAGTCAAGACCAGCCGGAGCGGCGAGATCAGCAGTGTTCGCTACACTACGGAGGAGGAAAGGCCTTACTTTGAAGGGATTAGAGCATCCAAAGTCCGTTTCATCCCTCCAAAGGCAGCCCCGAAGCACTCTCTGAATGCTTTTGAGACACCTCCCAAGCGTCGCAAGACTATAATAGATATTGATGAGGAAGTTCGCAGGCTAGATAGAGTTATCATAGATCTCCAGTCCTCGATCAACTCCCTCACTAGGCAGCTCTCTAACCACAAGACCATTATACTAGGCCTTAGGCAGGATCTTGCCAGTGCCAACAAGAAGATCAAGGGATTAGAGCGCCGCTAAGTTATCTAGATTAGACCTTGAGGCAATACATCTTAGTCATTTATCTTTAAATTCGGTTTAGGTTTGCTATTATCATCAGTTTACTATTATCATCAGTTTACTATTATCATCAGTTTGCTACTAGTCTTTTGTAATAAATGCCTCAAGATTAATAAAGAGTATTATTATTATGTCTTTTGTGTCTCTACTTTATTTTTGTAAGAAAGCAGAAAACAAGTATGGGGGAGATCCCTCGACATGCCAAACACACTCCAACTCCACCACTTAGGTACACACTCTGCACACTTTACTTTACACATATATATATTTTGGATTATGCAGATTATTGTTTCCGACATGATAAAATAAAAAAGATTAAAATATTTATAATCATGATTAATCTCAATCTATGATATTTCCTGAAAATTTGCAATTATTATAAAATCATTTTAAAACCCTGTGTTACTTAAGTCAATATGGAATATGTGATGGTAGAGTATGAGTTTCTTATTCTTGATATCATTGTTGCTTGGAGAATTTATTTCAAAATGTTCAAAATTCTAGCTACCATCCTCAGTGTTTTATATGCCTGATAAAACTGAAAATATTAATTATGATTATAAAAGCTATCTGCTCTGTATTGAGTTTGTTTAAAATGAGTTAGACCCTTGTTGAGAGATTTATCATGCTCCTAAGATCAAGACATTATTTCAGAAAGCCATGACATTACGCCAACGCAGCTCCGCCCAATCTTATCATGCTCAACCAGTTCTCACCGCACTGCCACAACCCCTACTCCTCAAAGGATCATCATCCAAGATGAAGACCACTATCAAGGTGCCAACCGGCACGAGGATCCTTCCACCTAGACCCAATGAGAGGGTCGTTGGAGTCAAGACCAACCGGAGCGGCGAGATCAGCAGTGTACGCTACACTACGGAGGACGAAAGGCCTTACTTTGAAGGGATTAGAGCAGCCAAAGTCCATTTCATCCCTCCAAAGGCAGCCCCGAAGCACGCTCTCAATGCTTTTGAGACACCTCCCAAGCGTCGCAAGACTATAGTCGATATTGATGAGGAAGTTCGCAGGCTAGATAGAGTTATCATAGACCTCCAGTCCTCGATCAACTCCCTCACTAGGCAGCTCTCTAACCACAACACTATTATACTAGGCCTTAGGCAGGATCTTGCCGGTGCCAACAAGATCAAGGAATTAGAGCGCCGCAAAGTTATCTAGATTAGACCTTGAGGCAATGCATCTTAGTTATCTATCTTTAAATTCGGTTTAGGTTTGCTATTATCATCAGTTTGTTATCAGTTTGCTACTAGTATTTTGTAATAAATGCCTCAAGATTAATAAAGAGTATTACTATTATTATGTCTTGTGTGTCTCTACTTTATTTTTGTACAAGAAAGCAGAAAACAAGTATGGGGGAGATCCCTCGACATGCCAACCACACTCCGACTACACCACTCCACGAATCAGGTACACACTCTGCACACTTTACACATACATATATTTTGGATTATGCAGATTATTGTTTCCGACATGATAAAATAAAAAGATTAAAATATTTCTAATCATGATTAATCTCAATCTGTGATATTTCCTGAAAACTTACAATTATTGAAAATCATTTTTAAAACCCTGTGTCACTTAAGTCAATATGGAATATGTGATGGAAGAGTATGAGTTTCTTATTCTTGATATCATTGTTGCTTGGAGAATTTATTTCAAAATATTCAAAATTATAGCTACCATCCTCAGTGTTTTATGCCTGATAAGACTAAAAATATTAATTATAATTATAAAAGCTATCTACTCTGTATTGAGTTTGTTCAAAATGAGTTAGACCCTTGTTGAGAGATTTATCATGCTCCTAAGATCAAGACAGTATTTCAGAAAGATTCACTCTTCCGAAGTATTATTGCATTAGAGGCATGGGCTATGCAAAAATAGAAATATTTCGAGGAAATAAAAAGGAGCAAGTGCTCGACAACCTCGCAGAAAAAATGGACAAGTGTCCGGCAGTAGAATTAGGGGTACCTCGGTATCCACTTAAAAAAAATGATAGCCCATGGTCCCTCTAATAAGCAATATGCCAGCAAGAGTTGACAAAGATTTTAATTTCCAAAGTCTTTGATCTAAGAGTATGACATTTCCCTCCTCGGATCCCGTTTTGATCAGGCAATAAATGCAAAGTAAGTATGCTTGAGAATTTTTGCAAAAATAAAACAGCCTCAGTGAGATATATACAAAAGATAATGAGTGATCTGAGAGAACCTATGAGGATAAAAAGGTATGTTGACTTTCTTTCAAAAATATACAAAAACTCCAAGTGACAGGATTGAGAAGAAAGGATCTTTACTCTTAACCATAAACTTCCCTGACTATGGTACACAGTGGAATTTTTAACACCCTGCAATTATATAAAAAATGTTTTAAATGTTTTACCCCAGATATTGTTTCTTAACCATCCTTTTCTCGAGGACGAGTAAAAGCCTAAGTATGGGGGTATTTGTTGACGGTTCTTAAGTATCAATTTTAATTATCAAATAAATAAGAGAAAGGACCAATATGCAACTAACACCTAGAATTAGGGTTTGATCTGACAGAATTCCACGAGTTTTGTTGTTTATCTGTTTCTGCAGGGGGTTATCAGGAAATAAGGAAGAAAGGCCCACATGTCGGGATTACATAGAGATATCAACGCACCGCACGATTTTCCACCATCTAGAAGACTCCAGAAGCCACGAGAAGAAGACGGAGGCCGAAAGGGGCCAGGCCCAGGGCGCCCGCCCTGGTGACCTGGGCGCCCG
This sequence comes from Sorghum bicolor, assembly GCF_000003195.3. Classification (NCBI taxonomy): domain Eukaryota; kingdom Viridiplantae; phylum Streptophyta; class Magnoliopsida; order Poales; family Poaceae; genus Sorghum; species Sorghum bicolor. Next base: position 21,118,610 of record NC_012874.2, read on the forward strand.
CCCCCCTCTGGATGCCAATCAGGACTCTCTTCGCTCGGGATATTCCACCGACCTATTGGATCAAGAAAAACATAGTACCACCTCGCCTATCGACCCAAAAACGCATAGACGGGGAGGACTATATAAGGAGACCCCCCTGGCCCCTGGAGAAGACATGAAGAAATTATCATAGAGACTGAGGGGTGCCCTCGAAGGAAAACCTCTTCTCTAATTAATATTTCTTTTTAGGCTTAGCAACCAATGTAAGGTAGAAATAGATCTTCTAGTTTCTACTAGATTGAGAGAGATAGAGTGGAGGTGTAGATTGGAGGAAGCCCGGCCTGTCGGTGTCTACTCCAAGCTTGTACCTGCGGGATCAAGTTGTCCTAACCCGAAGCTTGCTCCTAGGATTCTTCAGTAATTCGACTTCTAAATTCTAGTAAGTTCTTGTTTTATTGTTCTTATGGTTTATGAGTTTACTTTAATCTCTTCGCGTAGAGTTTAGAGTAATCATTGCTGGCGTAAACGTGGTGTTTAGGCTGGGGTACTCATAGATATTCCCTGACTAGCTGGACCGTGGTAGTAGTGAGGAACGTGACAATTCCGAGCTACCTTTGTAGATCACATCTCGTTAGCAGGAAGGATAGGGTTTATAGGTGCGGGTCGAACATCCTTTGTGGTGTCTAGATTCCGTTAGCCTCCCCATTAGAACAGTAGATCATCCTTACCAAGGTTAGAAGGAGACTACGGTTGCAGTCTTCTCTATTTATCACTCACATCGAAAGACATTCTTTGTGCCTAAAGGTTAGTAGTAATAGACCGGTTAGTCAGATGCACTCTTTCTCCTAGTGGTAAAAAATAAATACGATACTCTGGATAATTTCCCGGGTGAAGTGCTCACCGATATCCGTGCGCTTGCGGATCAATTCCTTATTGTGTTCCCAAATATCAACACTAGGGTGGCCCGATCTTCACGACAGTAGATCAAAAGAACAAGGATAACTTGCTACGAACAACGGGTAACTAGCTTTATACCTGACAAAGGTTGGATGCGACCAAGCGACGGGGAGAGAGGCACCGAAACCGCGAAGACTTCGACTCGATCTCTGAACGACCGCAGAACCACAATCCGGAACTAATCCACACAATACAACGCAGCCGAACAGAAGCCGTAGAGCACGAAGTAGGGGAACCGAGAGGATTCTCTTCACAAGTCCAGGAAGAACAAGGAAGAACAAAGGTTGAGTAAGGCACTCAGCAACACGGCTGCAATATCATGTAGTTTATCAAAATGATCAATGGTTGCTAATAGCTTAGAGGTTGGGGATATTTATACTAGGAACAACCCTCCTAGATAGGTATGAAAACGGAATAGAGTTTCTGAGGGAAGGTAATGTGAAAGGTCCCCTCGAAATGGATTCCCGAACTGGCTTCGCGTGACTGTTGGCCTCCAGACCAGTTTCCAATAAACTTACCATAACTTCTTATTGGGAAGTCCAAATGACGAACCGTTTCTTGGGTGTGAAACTAGACTCCAAGAGATTTCTAGCAATGTATGCCATGCACTATGAAACGTTGTAGATTGGTACTGTTTTGCACGGCAAGTTGTACTAACATTCTGTCACGACAGACTATTGACATTCTGAGCAGTTTTGACTAATTGAAGCAGAACTCTTGGTTGTGATGTCCAAATGAGATGAGACTTGAGGCATTGGAAAGCAGACTTGACAAGCTTTCCAACAAGTCCTCATGGGCCTTCATAGCTTTTGTGAGTAAAAGGTTATGAAGATTTCTTTACACTGGTCCGTTCTTGACATCCACTGGTCCGTTTTTGACTCTCTGGTCTGTTTTGTAGTGTCTTCTAGGACTTTCCGATTCATCCTTCTCTTCTTCTATATACCTGAGTACAATCAAGGTAGAACACTTAGGTAGTATATAATTCTTATTAATGTTAAAGTGAACCTCACAAAGTAGCGCGTGGACCTCTTGTTGTAGCTTCTTTGCATGACTATGTGTAACCGGTCCATTGATGACTTGGGCTGGTGTCGGTGTAGGTAAAACTTGAGTAGTTGTAGCTTGACTTGGAGCTTGTGACATCTTACTTGCTGGTGTGGTCATATCAGTAGGTCGGCCGGCCTACATTTTGGTGGACCCCCACCTGGCCCACACTCCCATCGACATCAACACCTTCTAGAAGGTTGGTGGGGCCCACATGGAAGCAAAAGGTCGGTCGACCGACCTATAATGTGGGCCCACCTTAAGTCGGTTCACTCCCACCGACATCCCCATGATGAACATGTGATGGAAATTCCCATCCATTGATCATATGGCGGTTCCAAGGTCGGTTTGATCCAACGGTGGAGAAGAGGGAGCACGCGGATCGCTGACGTGGCGCTGGAGTAGCCCGTACTCCATCTCCCCCTATAAATACCCCCTTAGAGAGCCTAGTTAATCATGATGTATCTTAGGAAGAGCTACTCTTAGCTAAGTGTGAGATTAGAGGGAAGAGAGTGAGGAGTTCCCCGAGGAGGAGTCCCGGCTTGTCGGGAGTCTTCTTCCAGGAGTGCCTCCGCAGATGCTTGTCTTCTAGTAAGTCTTCCTTCTAGTTGCCTTTCATCTGAGTACTTCCAGTATTTACTTTCTGTCTTAGTTTATTTTAACTATACTGTTGATATTTGTTAACGCCATCAGGAAATGATACGCAAGCACACGGATATCGGTGAGCACTTCACCCAGGAGGTTATCCAGAGTATCGTATTTATATTTTTACCACTGGAAGAAAGCGTGCATCTGACTAACCAAATCTATTGCTACTATCCTTTAGGCTACAAACATTGTGATTCGATGTGAGCAATGTATAGAGAAGACTACAACCGTACTCTCGTTCTAACCTTGGTAAGGATGATCTACTGTTCTATTGGGGAGGCTCACGGAATCTAGACACCATAGAGGATGTTCGACCCGCACCTATAAACCCTATCGATCCTTCTAACGGGATGTGGGCTACAAAAGTAACTCGGAAATGTCACGTTCCTCGCTACTACCACGGTCCAGCTAGACAGGGGATATCTATGAGTACCCTAGCCCAAACACCACGTTTACGCTAGCAATGATTACTCTAAACTCAACCGGAAGAGATTAAAGTAAACTCATAAACCAAAGAACAATAAGAACAAGAACTTACTAGAAATTTAGAAGTTGAAATACTAAAGAATCCTAGGAGCAAGCCTCGGGTTAGGAGACTTGATCCCGCAGGTACAACCTCGGAGTAGACACCGACAGGCCGGGCTTCCTCCGATCTACACCTCCACTCTATCTCTCTCAATCTAGAAGAACTTAGAAGAACTAATTCTAATCTCACATTGGATGCTAAGCCCTAATTCTATATAGAGGAAAGGTTATCCTTTGAGGGTACCTCTCAACTCTATAATGATGTTTTCTCCTCCCAGGGCTAGGGGCCTTGCTTATATAGCCTCCTCCTATTGTGCCTTTTTGGTTCAGCAGACGATGTGGTACTAAACTTTCTACCATATCTCATTAAAATGCACATAGGCCTTAATGGACCAAAATCTGCTTTGGGCCCAATTAATCCCGCAGCTCTTTTATGTGGAGTCCTTCTTTTATTAATATCTCTTGATTCCGAACTCCAAATATAACAAATAATATATGCATTTCGATCAGCTCGACGAGATCTTTGTAATGGTGTACTCCATTCTGTGATTGGTGCTTGTACCAGGGCGGGCGCCCAAGGCCCGTTCGGCCTCCCGTTCGTTCTCGTGGCTTCTGGACTCTTCTAGATGATAGAAAATTGCGCGGCACGTTAATATCTCTATGTAAACCCGACGTGTGGGCCTTTCCTCCATATTTCCTAATAATCCCCTGCAGAAATAGACAAACGCCAAAACTCATGGAATTTTGTCAGATAAAACCCTAAGTCTGGGTGTTGGTTGCATTTGGATCCTTTTCTTTATTTATTTGATGATTAAATTTGGTACTTAAGGACCATCAACAACTCCCCCAAGCTTACCACTTGCTTGTCCCTGAGCAAGGATGGACTTAAGAGTTTCTGCAGTGGTTTCATGCATTAACAGTACACATGCGTTCAAGCAAGATCTCATCTCTGAGTTAGAGTAAACTGTTAAGACTTAAAACTTACTCATTTTACCTTTTACCATGGGGCTTGCAACCGTCACTTGTGTCTTGAGCAGTTAAAAGATAGAACGGTCAAGTCAAGCACCATATCTCTTGTTCTTTGATTAACTATAGCTCTAGAGTTTTTGCAGATTTTCAAATAAAACTCAGAGATTCCTTGTATGACTCTCTCAAATCTCTCTTTTGTGGTATTTCTAGATCCTTTCCAAGGAAGTAATGGTATATGCCTTCTCTCAAAGTATGTGGTGTTTTTGGTATGAGGCATAGTGATATTGCCTTCTCTCTCACCCAACAATAATAAGGTTTTGATACCTAGAGCTCATAGGTGGGAGACAGATAATACATACTTACAAAACATTTATTGCATAGTCAAACCATGGATCCAGAAGAACAAGTCAATAAGTCAAATCAAGATGTGCATGTGTGGTGAGTGAATGGTGTATGGTGATGATGATGATAACAATGGTGAAAGTCTAATTCTACTTTTGCTCTTTTAAGGGGATACATACCTTTCTTGCACTTTGAAGCTTTTTGAGGAGAATGAGATGCTCTATATTTTTCTTTTTCTTTTCTCTCAGGTGGGTATCTTGTACCCCTAATTCTACTATCGGACACTTGTCCATTTTTACCTCTCGTCTCACTTTTTCTTTTCTTCGAGGTTCCGGGCACTTTCCCCTTTTTATTTCCTCATATTCTCTTTTTTTAGAGCACTCATCTCCTGAAATAATATAGCAAGTGGTAGTAACCAAGATAACTCGAGCATTTATTTCATACGGAAAAACATAAATGTTTTTGGCTATTCTCTCCCGGATTAGGAGTAGAATACTTTTGGGTGGCTCTGGAGATGGAAGTGAGTGGATGTATGTGGATGCGTACTTCTGGAGTAGAAGCAGCATGTATGAGTGAACGTGCAAGTGAATCTTGATTTTAACCGCATAACAAGCTCCTAAGGGTCTACACAGCTTGACCACACTCAATGCTCATAAGCAGTAAAAAGTAAATGTGTGGCTCAAAGTCTAGCAAACATGTATATATGGCTGTGGTAGGAATTTAAACTCTCATCATACAGGAACTCATCATGTGTTATTTTAAAGATTTTCAAAGATAAAATTCTCTAGAATTCTTGCATCTCTAGGAACAGATAAATAGCAGCTCAACCTTCCCATATCATATCCGTTAACAACTTAGACTTCAGATCAAGTATTCTTTCCACAAGTTTAGGTTTAGAGCAAGTTTAAATTATAACAGTTATGCCTAAACTTGAGAGAGAGCTCAAACTTGAAAACTAGGTACATGGTAGAGCAACTATTTATCATATCCATGTAAGAGTTTATCATTTAAGTTCAGTTTGGCCTACACACTTTATTTATTTATTTAGCTAACTAAGCAAAGATATATATAAGCACAAAAATTTTTATTTGGGTTTTTATGATTATGCATCTTTTTATTATTTGAGTAAAGTATAAACACGAGTAGAAACTCTTAGCTGGATAAATGGGGGTGCTCTCCCCCAAGCTGGATTTTGACGTAATTTCTTTTGATGTAGCTAGCAGGTGGTGGAGGTGTATTTGAATGTCGGCAGCACCCTGGCAGCGATTAGAATATCCTCCGCCGGCTAGTCTTCTTTGATCCTTGAATTCTGTGGAGCTCAAATAGACAACAAAGCTTTGTGGAACTGGTTAAGTATTAGCATAAAATCTCTTAGCCTTTATCATATTGAGATTCCTCCTAATAAATTTTATTTAGCAGGATCATGCACTTATTATTTTTATATTTATATTTTTATATTTATATTTTTATAGAACAGGAATGTATTTATTTTATCTTTATGCCACCACAGTGAATGTACTTATGGGTTTTATGCCATGAGCATACTCACATGGGGCTTACTATTTTTAACATTTTTATTTCCTTCTCAAGATAGCATGAACCTGATTAACTAAGCAAACTATAATTGAATAATTGAAAGGAAAAGGATAACTACCAAGTTTACCTCTTGGCAAGGCGTTCGGTGTTTTTAAGTCCTCTGAACGGGACTCTTCATTTTCTCAATCGTCCTGGGATTTGCTGGATGACGTAGTCGGTGGTTCCGGCGGCGCCTCCTCTTCATGTATAACTATCTTCTCTCTCCACACCTGACTCGGTGCTACGGTCTCCTCAGGACAGTTCTCTTCAAGCTATATGTCTTCAGACCTTACCACTTCTCCTTCGTAGTCTGCCCATCCGTCCTTGATGATTTGCCTCCTCTGGTTTCGGTTGTGTCGCCTCTTTCTCATCCTGATCTGCTTAGAATCTTCAACCTTTCAGAATGTCTGATCTGCCATCTGGAGCTGGGTCGTCCTTTTTGGTCAGGAACGGTGACTTAAGTCGACGATCTTGACCTCCTTGAACTGCAGTGACCATCTTAGCTGACTCGGTCCACATTTGCTTGTTCCTGTTCCTCCTATTGGTCCTCTTCCTTGGTTCATGTCGGGATTGCTCTGAGATTTGTGTAGTATTGTTCTTGAAGGTAAACATCTCATTCCTCCCCTTGATGTATAAACTGATCTTGGCAGCACTAGCGTAGATGACAACTCCTGAGGTATTCAGGAATGGCCTCCCTAGGATAATGGGTGCCCTCTCATCAGTACCAGTCTCTATCACCACGAAGTCTGCTAGGGCGTACAAGGTACCAACTCGGACGCAGAGGTTTTTCAATATTCCCTTTGAGAAACTTAGTGTCCGATCTATAAGATGCAAACACATGGTTGTTTCTAGTAAAGGATGTGTAAAGAATTTTTCATAGAGTACCCTGGGCATAATGTTGACGCTGGAGCCAAAGTTGCAGAGTGCTTCTGGGAAGTCCACCATGCCGATGGAAATCGGGATGACGGGCGTCCTGGTTCGCCTCTCTTGATTTTGTTGAGGATGTTTGTAGTAGTAGTTGTTGTTGTTTGTTGTTGATGTAGTTTACGTCCTCAAGCATCTCAGGGCAGTGATTGCCTGAGTGTCTAGTATCTCCAGTGTGTTTGTGCTCGTAGATCTAGGTTCTTCACTTGGTGGAGTCTGGGAGTCGTAAAACTCCTTCATGTTTCTCAAATTGTGTCCTGCTCATAGAGACAAGGTAGAGATCAAGTGCATGGGCTCTGTTGGTGGAAAACACCAACAGAACCAAAAGTGTATTTATTCTTCTCTATCCTTAAGCATAGGGAGCAAGACAAAGTTGATGGGTGACGGGTTATGAGTGGAGCATTTAAAACATTTGTCAGATCAGATCGCTCAACCTTATGGAAAGGTAATCTATCTATGTATATGTCTTTTTATTTTCCCAAAGATTGAATGAGCAACATTTTAGCTTATATGATTAGGAGTGTGGGATCACAAAGGTAATACTAGGAACAAAGATTAAAGGACTAAACATGTTGAAATAATTGGGTTGGTTTATGTTTGTCTCTTTATTCATGTGAATGCCAGAACCAAGGAGAGCTTATAAAAGTGATAGTCGACTACCTTAAGATGTTACCTTACTTTGAAGAGTGATGGTACAGTATCACCTTGTGGAAGCTTTCCTTTCTTAGCGGTTGTGCATCGTGTTTGTTTGCACTCTTTGTCTCGTTCCATGGATCATCTCTCTATGATGAATGAGCTATGTCTTCCTTGTGCAAATCGTTAAACTTCATGTGTCTCCTTTGTCTTCAATATGAGTTTGTATCTCAGGACTTCCTAGGTTGATATTGAAAGTTTTCCTGCAGGGGTTAGTCCGACAAAATATACCAATGTGTACACAAACAATTTTTTAGTTCAATAACCGAACTAGACTCCATGTCTAATTAGATTAAGGAAGGCTGTTTAACCTAAGCACCATGCTTAATTTAAAAGCCAATAGAAGTATGTGCAGTACTTCCAAACTAACACTTACTAGGATAAACAAAGGTAGCGTGATGGCTTTTATAAAGATCTACTCAAGTGGAGATGAAGTAGTGTGATTAGTATTTAACAAATTGAGCATATCTCAAAGGTAGGGACAACCAACATAGCAACATGGCAAAGGATATTCTTATGTAAGGTATTTCCCCCAAGCTTGAATTTTGCAAAATTCAAGATTGGATGAATTTAATTCAATGTTGCATGATGATTGGTTGGGCATACCTTGTGCTTGTCATTCCTCAGATCTTCTTGCTCTAATTCTAGAAAGGTTAGTGACACGAATACCCGAAGGAATATTTCTACAATTATCTTTATATGCTCAATACACAAGGCAATATTGTAAATAATTAAAAGTTCATGTTACGATCTGATAAGTGCTTATTTTAGGACACTAAGCTTGTCCTTGGGAAACCATCAAGTTATGTCGGTGAAGTGGTTTCCCCTCCAGCGCTGACCTATATCAAGATCAACTCAACGAGATCTGTAATATTTATTATAGACATATGCATCGACAACCGCCCTTTTAAAGTTTTTATAAATAGAAAGGAAGAGGGGATTGGAGATCTCAAATGTGGTGATGTTGGAGAGACCAATAGATTGGGAAGATGTTGTATATGAGCATGGAGTAAACGAAGTGGCTATGAAATAAATTCCATGCTCATTAATGTTATCTTCGTCTCCAATCTGAATGTTCGGAGTTTTTCCTAGATTGGTCTCGCCTATGTCCTCTTCTGTAGTTGGATGAATCTCATCTTCAAAGAGAGTTAAGAACTCACCATTTGAAATTGAGCCAAAGTCAGAATCCATTAAGGCTCCTTCCTTGTCCATCCACTCAATGGTAATAGCACATGGATTTTTAATGCCTTCTAGCCATTGACGTTGCTCTCCTCGATCCTCCGTATGGTCTTGGTGACTCTTATGCATGGGATGTCTAGAGAGATTCATAGGATCATCGGGAGGTTCAAGAGAAAGAGCATAGTATAAATTATTAGGCTCAAGGATGGGTTTAAAGATAGGTTCAAATGAGTCATCAGAAGTGGGCGTACAAGGGGAGAAGATGAGATTGTCTTCTAAATGGCTTCGCTCTCCTTCTATTGCATCACTTAAGATGCCATCCTTGAGTCTTTCTAGATGTCCATCAAAGGGATTGGATTTGAGATGCTTTCTAAGAGATCCCTTCTTAGGAAGGTTCAGACTATATGCACTCAAAGGTCTCTTATGAAGCAGGAAGTTTAAGCTCATCCCAAAATGAATTTCCAAAGGTAGAATTACTTCTTCTCTTAGATTATTTTGGGGCACTACTAGTTTGGGTTGGATAGCCGAATCACGGGATTGAAATGTTTGGAAATCGGCTATTGAAACTTTCTTTCCTCGTCTGGGAGATGATTCCATCTCTATCTCTAGGATTTTTTTATGAAGACTAGTGCAAGAAGGATGTCCACGAATGAATACATACCTTGCTTTACTAACAGATAAAGAAAAAAAACTCTACCAAAGGTTATATGATTAAGACCAATGTGAAAATATCGAGAAAAAACATGGTCTTGTAGGGCTAGGTTTAAACAAGAATTTATAGAAAGATTAACAGAATCCCTAGGTGTAGCTAAAAGTTCATTATCTTCTTGATTAAAAGATAGGACCTCAGCTATAGAAAAGGGTTGGTTTTGACCTATTGCAATCAACTCCAGACACAAATCATAATTAGGGGCAAAGAAAGGACTTGTTGACTCCCATGGTCTATGGCTGGTCTCCGAAGGTGCAAAAATTCAATAATAGGTGTGGAATTTGAGTTGTCCACAAAGGTGGAAAAAATAAAAAGATAAAAGAATAAAAGTATAAAAGTATAATACAAGATAATAGCAAGACTTAAAGTTATCTCAGCAAACCGTCTTCCACCCGGCAACGGCGCCGAAAAATGCTTGTTGATATTTGTTAACGCCATCAGGAAATGATCCGCAAGCGCACGGATATCGGTGAGCACTTCACCCGGGAGGTTATCCAGAGTATCGTATTTATTTTTTTACCACTGGGAGAAAGCGTGCATCTGACTAACCAAATCTATTGCTACTACCCTTTAGGCTACAAACAATGTGATTCGATGTGAGCGATGTATAGAGAAGACTACAACCGTACTCTCGTTCTAACCTTGGTAAGGATGATCTACTGTTCTATTGGGGAGGCTCACGGAATCTAGACACCATAGAGGATGTTTGACCCGCACCTATAAACCCTATCGATCCTTCTAATGGGATGTGGGCTACAAAGGTAACTCGAAAATGTCACGTTCCTCGCTACTACCACGGTCCAGCTAGACAGGGGATATCTATGAGTACCCTAGCCCAAACACCACGTTTACACTAGCAATGATTACTCTAAACTCAACCGGAAGAGATTAAAGTAAACTCATAAACCAAAGAACAATAAAAACAAGAACTTACTAGAAATTTAGAAGTTGAAATAGTGAAGAATCCTAGGAGCAAGCCTCGGGTTAGGAGACTTGATCCCGCAGGTACAACCTTGAAGTAGACTCCGACAGGCCGGGCTTCCTCCGATCTACACCTCCACTCTATCTCTCTCAATCTAGAAGAACTTAGAAGAACTAATTCTAATCTCACATTGGATGCTAAGCCCTAATTCTATATAGAGGAAAGGTTATCCTTTGAGGGCACCTCTCAACTCTATAATGATGTTTTTTCCTCCCGGGGCCATGGGCCTTGCTTATATAGCCTCCTCCTATTGTGCCTTTTTGGTTCAGCAGGCGATGTGGTACTAAACTTTCCATCATATCTCATTAAAATGCACATAGGCCTTAATGGACCAAAATCTGATTTGGGCCCAATTAATCCTGCAGCTCTTTTATGTGGAGTCCTTCTTTTATTAATATCTCTTGATTTCAAACTCCGAATATAGCAAATAATATATGCATTTCGATCAGCTTGACGAGATGTTTGTAATGGTGTACTCTATTCTGTGATTGGTGCTTGTACCAGGGCGGGCGCCCAAGGGGGGAGGGCGGGCGCTCTGCCCTCGGGCCCGTTCGGCCTCCCGTTCGTTCCCGTGGCTTCTGGACTCTTCTAGATGATAGAAAATTACGCAGCACATTAATATCTCTATGTAAAGCCAAGGTGTGGGCCTTTCCTCCATATTTCCTAATAACCCCTGCAAAAATAGACAAACACCAAAACTCATGGAATTCTATCAGATAAAACCCTAAGTCTGGGTGTTGGTTGCATTTGGATCCTTTTCTTTATTTATTTGATGATTAAATTTGGTACTTAAGGACCGTCAACATATACAACCGGCCTACTGGCACATTGCTTTGCCTTGTGTGAAGTGCTCGAAACCTTAGCTGGGTCTAGCGTAGTAGAATTAGTGTAGATGTGGTGTCTTGACTAAGTTTGCCCTTGTGGAATTCTAGTCGCACCTGAAGAACGCCAGCAGCGAAGCGTGATAGGCCTCTGCTAGACATTAGGAGTTCTCTTCAGTGTGTTGTTAGGCAAGTTGCAAATAATAGTTAGCCTACATGGTAGCTGCCTAGGAAAGTGTTTCGCCACACTCTTTTCACCTATCGGCCATAGTAGGAAGGGAGTTAACTCTCAGTATACTTAGGATAGCTTAGCCAGATGTCAAATACTAGAAATACCTCTCTACCCAATCCTAAGCCCTTTGATCATCATCCGATGACTCAATTGGTCTAGTTATTCCACTTCTCGTTCCTTGTGGAAAATACGATACCTAGAATACTCCTGGTGAAGTGCTACATTGACCACCGTCCACTTGCAGTAAAACCGTTTGCCAGTTCTGGTGTCACACAAACATTTCTAGTGCTGTGCCAAGGACTGACAATCCTAGGTAGTGATGCTAAGAAGAGTCAACAAGCATTTCTGGCGCCGTTGCCGGGGAACGGTAGCTGGTTAACTAGACTCAAAGTCGTCAAGTTATCCTTGTTTGATTAAAACCTTTACCTATCCCATGGATCAAACAACCCACTTCAACTACGTGTTGACGGTCCTTAAGTATCAAATTTAATTATCAAATAAACAAAGAAAAGGATCCAAATGAAATCAACATCTAGACTTAGGGTTTTATCTGACAGAATTCCACGAGTTTTGGTGTTTGTCTATTTCTGCAGGGGGTTATCAGGAAATACGGAAGAAAGGCCCACATGTCGGGATTACATAGAGATATGAACATGCTGCACAATTATCTTACATCTAGAAGACTCCAGAAGCCACGGGAAGGAAGCGGAGACCGAACGGAGTCAGGGACAGGGCGCCCGCCCAAGTCCTTAGGGCGCCCGCCCACCTATTTCGGCCAATCACGCTCAATCTCGCGGATTATGCTCCACCGACCTAAAGGATCAAGAATAACCGTTCAATCAATGTCGGTTTGATCCGACGGCCCAGGTTCACTTGAGGGGACTATAAAACCAGACCCCCTGGCTCCTGGAGGAGGCACCCCCTTGATCATTATTCATTATTCATAGACAGAGCAAAAGCTAGGGTTTAGAGATGAGAGCTCTCCTCTCTTCTCTAAACTAGTGTAGATCTAGATAGTAGCGAGATGGAGAGCGAAGGAGGATTAGAGGAGAGGCCGGCCTGTCGGTTCTTCCTCCGGTTGTACTTCGCCATGATCAAGCTCTAATCAAGCTTGCTCATGGGATGACTCTGGTAATCTACTTCTAATTCATTATGCAATTACTAATCATGTATGTTCTGGTTCACAACTCTTTTGAGTACTTCTAATCTATAGGACCCTATAGGTTAGAGTTGTAGTATAGGTGTAAGCGTGGTGCTTAGACCTAGATTACTTGTGGATATCCTCTGACTAGCTGGATCGTGTGGTAGGCCGCGTAGGTGACAGTTACGTTGGTCCCCTGTAGTCCACCTCTCGTTCGTAGGATGGGTAGGGTTTATCGGCCTATGGATAAGCATCCTTTGTGGTGTACTCTTATCACGTGGTTCGTCCCAGACATAGACATACCCCTTTGAAGTAGAGAAACCATAGTTATCCTCTCTATTCTGCTACCATCGCTTATATACTAGATTGCTCTACTCTCTATTCCCATATTATCACCCATTGTTATCTTACCTTTAATATTGTTCTTATTCAATTCTATCATCTTTCCTATTTACACTTATCTATCTATCTTGGTTAAGTTAGAGCGTAGTTGGTTCTCCTGTTTCCCTGTGGATACGATAAAACCTTTAACCGGGTAAAAGCTTCAACGGTATCCGTGCGCTTGCGGATTATCTGTGTGCGTATAAATACCATAGTACACTCTAGTGCCATGCTGGGGATGACAACCTAGTATTCAAGTGGTGTTAGCAAGTGTCAACAAGCATTTTTGGCGCCGTTGCCGGGGAAACGGTTGCTGAGTTGACTACGAACTAGTATAATCATTTTATAAAAAGAAAAAATAATAAAAAAAAATAAATATATTTTCCTTTTATCCTTTGCCTCATCTCTGCTATTCTTTCTTCTTATCTAATCCTTGATCTCTGGTCTATTATGAATTCAAACATGTCTATCTATGAATTTCATAGACCTATGGGCACACATCTCGAACCACCAAAATCTTCAAAGCCTATCATAGCATCTAGTTTTGAGATAGACCCCGAATACATAGAATTTATTCAAAAACAACCTTTCTCAGGAAAAGGTAAGGAAAACCCATACACACACCTAAGAGAGTTTTATCGAGTCTGTGACCTCCTTCGCATAGAAGGCATGTCCGATGAGACCCTTAAATGGAAGCTCTTTCAGTTCTCTTTAACGGGAAAAGCTAGACATTGGTATAAACTCAAAGTAGGGAGTGTTCATAGAGATTGGAAGGAGTTATATAGTAGTTTTCTTTCTAAATATTTTCCAATCTCCAAAGTGGTGGAACTTCGGCGTGAGATTCTTTCTTTTAGACAACTGGAAGAAGAATCTCTTGGCAAATCATGGGACCGCTTTATTAACCTTACTCTCACTGGCCCAAAACTTTCTATTCCAGAAGAAGTTCTTCTAATTCACTTTTTTGAGGGCCTTAGTAGGAAAAATAAGCAAACCCTTCATGCAGCCTCTGGAGGATCTTTCCACCACCTATCCGCTAGTGAAGCTTGGAATTTGATTGATTTAATGAGCGGAAAGTCTCCTAGCTTTTATATCCCTAAGAAAGAGAAAGAACCAGTTCCTAGACAAGAAGAAGAAGTTTCGATAGCCAGATCACAACCACTTCAATCCCAAACTTTAGCTATCGATCCTAAACCATCAATACCCCAAAATTCTCCAAGGGAGGAAGGAATTCCGACCTTAAATCTTTTAGATGCTGATGGTTTAGACTTCTGGTTCTATAAGAGACCTTCAAGCAGGGATAATTCAAATCATTGTAATAATGTTTCTCTTAGAGAATGTCCTGGTTCCTATCATGAAGAAGTCGAGGATGACATATCAAGTGAAGGAGAGCTAAGCCATATAGACAATTCTATCTATTCCCCTTCCATGTTCACAAGTTCTAAATCCATCCTTGACCTTAGAGATCCCTCTTATCCCTCTTCTTTTCAGTCTCATGATGATCCTAGCAATTCACCAAGACGACCAAACCATAGGAGTCATGAAGACCATAAGGATGGCATGTCAAGTAATGCCATAGAAGGAGAGCTAAGTGTTGACACTTGCTAACACCACTTGAATACTAGGTTGTCATCCCCAGCGTGGCACTAGAGTGTACTATGGTATTTATACGCACACAGATAATCCGCAAGCGCACGGATAACGTTGAAGCTTTTACCCGGTTAAAGGTTTTATCGTATCCACAGGGAAACGGGAGAACTGATCTACGCTCTAACTTAACCAAGATAAGTAAATAGGTGTGAATAGGAAAGATGGTAGAATCGAATAAGAACAATATTAAAGGTAAGATAACAGTGAGTGATAATATGGGAATAGAGAATAGAGCAATTCTAGTATATGGGCGATGGTAGCAGAATAGAGAGGATAACTATGGTTTCTCTACTTCAAAGGGGTATGTCTATGTCTGGAACGAACCACGTGATAAGAGTACACCACAAAGGATGCTTATCCTTAGGCCGATAAACCCTACCCGTCCTGCCAACGAGAGGTGGACTACAAGGGACCAACGTAACTGTCACCTACGCGGCCTACCACACGATCCAGCTAGTCAGGGGATATCCACAAGTAATCTAGATCTAAGCACCACGATTACACCTATACTACAACTCTAACCTATAGGGTCCTATAGATTAGAAGTACTCAAAAGAGTTGTGAACCAGAACATACATGATTAGTAATTGCATAATGAATTAGAAGTAGATTACCAGAGTCATCCCATGAGCAAGCTTGATTAGAGCTTGATCATGGCGAAGTACAACCGGAGGAAGAACCGACAGGCCGGCCTCTCCTCTAATCCTCCTTCGCTCTCCATCTCGCTACTATCTAGATCTACTCTAGTTTAGAGAAGAGAGGAGAGCTCTCATCTCTAAACCCTAGCTTTTGCTCTGTCTATGAATAATGATCAAGGGGTGTCTCCTCCAGGGGCCAGGGGGTCTGGTTTTATAGTCCCCTCAAGTGAACCTGGGCCGTCGGATCAAACCGACATTGGTTGAACGGTTATTCTTGATCCTTTAGGTCGGTGGAGCATAATCCGCGAGATTGAGCGTGATTGGCTATAGGAGGTGGGCGGGCGCCTAGTAGGACAGGGCGGGCGCCCTGTCTCTAGCCCCGTTTCGCCTCCGCTTCGGTCTCGTGGCTTCTGGAGTCTTCTAGATGTAAGATAATTGCGCAGCACGTTAATATCTTTACGTAATCCCGACATGTGGGCCTTTCTTCCATATTTCCTGATAACCCCCTGCAGAAATAGACAAACACCAAAACTCGTGGAATTCTGTCAGATAAAACCCTAAGTCTAGATCTTGATTTCATTTGGATCCTTTTCTTTATTTATTTGATAATTAAATTTGATACTTAAGGACCGTCAACAAACTCCCCCAAGCTTACCTCTTGCTCGTCCCTGAGTAAGGATAGACTCAGCTATGGATCATAAGTTGTTGCAATATCTTTAAAAATTGACGGTACACATGCTTTTAAATGAGGTCTCATCTCTGAGTTAGAGTAAACTGTCAAGACTTTAAAACTTACTTACTTTACCTTTCACCATGGGACTTGTAACCGTCACTTCTGTCTTGAGTGGTTAAAAGATAGAACAGTCCCGTCAAGTGCCATGTCTCTTATTCTTGATCAGCTATAGCTCTGGAGTTTTTTGCAGATTTTTAAATAAAACTCAGAGATTCCTTTGTATGACTCTCTCATATCTCTCTTTTGTGGTATTTCTGGATCCTTACCAAGGCAGTGATGGTATATGCCTTCTCTCAAAATATGTGGTATTTGTGGTATAAGGCATAGTGACATTGCCTTCTCTCTCATCCTACTCTAATAAGGCTTTAATATCTGGAGCTTATAGGTGGGAGATAAAGTATACATACTTACAAGACATTTATTGTATAGTCAAACCATGGATCCAAAGAAACAAATCAATAAGCCAAATCAAGATGTGCATGTGTGGCGAATGAATGGTGTATAGTGATGATAGTGATAACAATGGTGAAAGTCTAATTCTACTTTTGCTCTTTTGAGGGGATACATACCTTCCTTGCTTTTTGAAACTTTATGAGGAGAATGAGATGCTCTTCTTTTTTCTTTCCTCTCAGGTGGGTATCTTGTACCCCTAATTCTACTGTCGGACACTAGTCCATTTTTACCTCTCGTCTCACTTTTTCTTTCTTTCGAGGTTCCGGGCACTTGCCCCTTTTTATTTCCTCGTTTATTATTTTTTTTTTCTTTTCTTCTCTTTTCTCTTTTTTTTTCTTTTTTTTCAGAGCACTCATCTCCTGAAATAATGTAGCAAGTGGTAGTAACCAAAATAACTGGAGCATTTATTTTACAGGGAATAACAGGGATAAGAAAATGTTTTTGGCTATTCTCTCCCGGATTAGGAGTAGAATGATTTTGGGTGAAACTGGAGATGGAAATGGATGGATATATGTGGATGGTACTTCCGGAGTAGAAGTAGCATATATGAGTGAACGTGCAAGTGAATCTTGATTTAACCACAGGACAAGCTCCTAAGGGTCTACACAGCTTGACCACACTCAATGCTCATAAGCAGTAAATAATAAATGTGTGGCTCAAAGTCTAGCAAGCATGAATATATGGCTGTGGTAGGAATTTAAACTCTCATCATACAGGAACTCATCATGCAACATTTTAAAGATTTTCAAAGATAAAATTCTCCAGAATTCTAGCATCTCTAGGAACAGATAAACAACAGCTCAACCTTCCCATATCTTATCCGTTAACAACTTAGATTTCAGATCAAGTTTTCATCCCACAAGTTTAGATCTAGAGTAAGCTTTAAATTATAACAGTTATGTCTAAACTTGAGAGAGAACTTTAAATTTGCAAATTAGGCAGAGCAACTCTTCATCATATCCATGCTAGAGTTTTATTATTAAGATTCATAGCAAACTTTATTTATTTATTTAGCAAACTAAGAAAAGTATATATATATAAGCATAAAATCTTTATTTGGTTTTTCATAGTTTATGTATTTTAATATTCTAATATAATATAAGTATAAAGATAGGTAGAAATACTTAGCGAGATAAATAGGGGTGCTCTCCCCCAAGCTGAATTTTGACGTAATTTCTCTTGATGTAGCTAGCAGGTGGCAGAGGTGTATTTGAAAGTCAGCAGCATTCTGACAGCGATTAGAATGTCCTCCGTCTGCTAGTCTTCTTGATTCTTAAATTCTGTGGAGCTCAAATAGACAACAAAGCTTGTGGAACTAATTAAGTGTTAGCATAAATATCTAGCCTTCATCACGTTGAGCTTCCTCAATAAATATTACTCCCTGTTTTTATATTTTTATTTTATAAAGTAGAAAAGAAATATTTATTTTATTTTTATGCCACCACGTACTTATGGGTTTTATGCCACTCGTATACTCACATGGGGCTTAGTATTTTTTAATATTTTTATTTTCTTTTCAAGATAGTATGATTAACTAATAATCTATTTAAGGAAAGTAAATAATTAAATGAAAAAGGGAATGCAGAAAGGATAAATATGGATAACTACAATCTTACCTTTCGGCGAGGGTTCAATGTTTTAAGTCTTCTTGTCAAGACTTCTCATCGTGTTCATTCTTCAGGTGCGTTATTTGATTCAGGTGCGGACCTTGACGTCTGCACCTTTTAATACGGTGTCACCCATGTTCTTCGTTTGCCCAGCAGTTCGAAGTGCGGTGTTAGCAGTATCTTGCTCAGTGTGTTTGTGCTCGTAGTGTACCTACTCATAGAGACAAGGCAGAGATCAAGTGCATGGGCCCTGTTGGTGGAAAACACCAACAGAACCAAAAGTGTATTTGTTCTTCTCTAACCTTAAGCATACTGAGCAAGACAAGTTGATGGATGATAAGTTCATGAGTGTAGCACTTATAACATTTGTCAGATCAGATCGCTCAACCTTATGCAAAGATAATCTATCTATGTATATGTCTTTTTCTTTATATCTCTCAATGATTGAATGTGTAACATTTTAGCTCATATGATTAGGAGTGTGGGATCATAGAGGTAGTACTAAGAACAAGGATTAAAGGACTAAACATGTTGAATCAATTGGGTTGGTTAATCTAGAGTTGTAAATCATGCACGTTTGTCTCTTTTATTTATATGAACGCCAGAACCAAGGAGAAGCTTATAAAAGAGATAGTCAAGTACCTTAAGATGTTATCTTGCTCGAAGAGTGATGGTACAGTATCATCTTGTGGAAGCTTTCCTTTCTTAGCGGTTGTGCGTCGTTTTTGTGGCACCCTCCATGGATCATCTCTCTATGATGAATGAGCTATGTCCTTCTTGTGCAAATTGTTAAACTTCATGTGTCACTCTCTTCGTCTCTGATGTGAGTTTATCTCGGGACTTCCCAAATCGATATTGAAAGTTTTTCTGCAGGGGTTAGTCCGACAAAATATACCAATATCTACTCAAGCAGTTTTTTTTAGTTCAATAACCAAACTAGACTCCATGTCTAATCAGATTAAGGAAGGCTATTTAATCTAAGCACCATGCTTAATTTAAATGCCAATGGAAGTATGGCGAGTACTTCCAAACCAACACTTGCTAGTAAATAGACAAAGGTAGCATGACAGCATTTATAGAGATCTACTCAAGTGGAGATGAAGTAGTGTGATTAGTATTTAACAAATTGAGCATGTCTCAAAGGTAGGGACAACCAGCATAGCAACATGGCAAAGGATGTTTTTATGTAAAGTACTCCCCCAAGCTTGAATTTTGCAAAATTCAAGTTTGGATGAATTTAATTCAATGTTGTATGATGATTGGTTGGACATACCTTGTGCTTGTCATTCATCCGATCTTCTTGCTCCAATCCTAGAAAGGTTAGTGACAAGAATACCCGAAGGAATTTTTTTTTTACAATTATCCTTATATGCTCAATACACAAGGTAATGTTGCAAATAATTAAAGGCTCATGTTACGATCTGATCAATGCTTATTTTAAGACACTAAGCTTGTCCTTGGGAAACCATCAGTTTATGTTGGCGAAGTGGTTTCCCCTCCGACGCCAACCTATATCTAGATCAACTCAATGAGATCTGCAATATTTATTATAGACATATGCATCGACAACCGCCCTTTTAAAGTTTTTATAAATAGAAAGGAAGAGGGGGTTGGAGATCTCAAGTGCGGTGATGTCAGAGAGACCAATAGATTGGGAAGATGTTGCATATGAGCATGGAGTAAACGAAGTGGCTATGAAATAAATTCCATGCTCATTAATGTTATCTTCGTCTCTAATCTGAATGTTTGGAGTTTCTCCTGGATTGGTCTCACTTATGTCCTCTTCTGTAGTTGGATGAATCTCATCTTCAAAGGGAGTCAAGAACTCACCATTTGAAATTGAGCCAAAGTCAGAACCCATTAAGGCTTCTTCCTTATCCATCCATTCTACACATTCTAGCCATTTAGAACTTGTAATCAGGAAAGGGGTGGTGTTAGAATTTTCAATATGGCTTAGCTCTCCTTCACTTGATATGTCATCCTCGACTTCTTCAAAACAGGAATGAGGACATTCTCTAAGAGAAACATTATTGCAATGATTTGAATTATCCCTGCTTGAAGGTCTCTTATAGAACCAGAAGTCTAAACCATCAGCATCTAAAAGATTTAAGGTCGGAATTCCTTCCTCCCTTGGAGAATTTTGGGGTATTGATGGTTTAGGATCGATAGCTAAAGTTTTGGATTGAAGTGGTTGTAATCTGGCTATCGAAACTTCTTCTTCTTGTCTAGGAACTAGTTCTTTCTCTTTCTCAGGGATATAAAAGCTAGGAGACTTTCCGCTCATTAAATCAATCAAATTCCAAGCTTCACTAGCGGATAGGTGGTGGAAAGATCCTCCAGAGGCCGCATGAAGGGTTTGCTTATCTTCCTTACTAAGGCCCTCAAAAAATTGAATTAGAAGAACTTCTTCTGGAATAGAAAGTTTTGGGCCAGTGAGAGTAAGGTTAATAAAGCGGTCCCATGATTTGCCAAGAGATTCTTCTTCTAGTTGTCTAAAAGAAAGAATCTCACGCCGAAGTTCCACCACTTTGGAGATTGGAAAATATTTAGAAAGAAAACTACTATATAACTCCTTCCAATCTCCATGAACACTCCCTACTTTGAGTTTGTACCAATGTCTAGCTTTTCCCGTTAAAGAGAACGGAAAGAGCTTCCATTTAAGGGTCTCATCGGACATGCCTTCTATGCGAAGGAGGTCACAGACTCGATAAAACTCTCTTAGGTGTGTGTATGGGTTTTCCTCACCTTCTCCTGAGAAAGGTTGTTTTTGAATAAATTCTATGTATTCGGGGTCTATCTCAAAACTAGATGCTATGATAGGCTTTGAAGATTTTGGTGGTTCGAGATGTGTGCCCATAGGTCTATGAAATTCATAGATAGACATGTTTGAATTCATAATAGACCAGAGATCAAGGATTAGATAAGAAGAAAGAATAGCAGAGATGAGGCAAAGGATAAAAGGAAAATATATTTTTTTATTTATTTTTTTATAAAATGATTAAACTAGTTCGTAGTCAACTCAGCAACCGTTTCCCCGGCAACGGCGCCAAAAATGCTTGTTGACACTTGCTAACACCACTTGAATACTAGGTTGTCATCCCCAGCGTGGCACTAGAGTGTACTATGGTATTTATACGCACACAGATAATCCGCAAGCGCACGGATACCGTTGAAGCTTTTACCCGGTTAAAGGTTTTATCGTATCCACAGGGAAACGGGAGAACTGATCTATGCTCTAACTTAACCAAGATAAGTAAATAGGTGTGAATAGGAAAGATGGTAGAATCGAATAAGAACAATATTAAAGGTAAGATAACAGTGAGTGATAATATGGGAATAGAGAATAGAGCAATTCTAGTATATGGGCGATGGTAGCAGAATAGAGAGGATAACTATGTTTTCTCTACTTCAAAGGGGTATGTCTATGTCTGGGACGAACCACGTGATAAGAGTACACCACAAAGGATGCTTATCCTTAGGCCAATAAACCCTACCCGTCCTGCCAACGAGAGGTGGACTACAGGGGACCAACGTAACTGTCACCTACGCGGCCTACCACACGATCCAGCTAGTCAGGGGATATCCACAAGTAATCTAGATCTAAGCACCACGCTTACACCTATACTACAACTCTAACCTATAGGGTCCTATAGATTAGAAGTACTCAAAAGAGTTGTGAACCAGAACATACATGATTAGTAATTGCATAATGAATTAGAAGTAGATTACCAGAGTCATCCCATGAGCAAGCTTGATTAGAGCTTGATCATGGCGAAGTACAACCAGAGGAAGAACCGACAGGCCGGCCTCTCCTCTAATCCTCCTTCGCTCTCCATCTCGCTACTATCTAGATCTACTCTAGTTTAGAGAAGAGAGGAGAGCTCTCATCTCTAAACCCTAGCTTTTGCTCTGTCTATGAATAATGATCAAGGGGTGTCTCCTCCAGGGGCCAGGGGGTCTGGTTTTATAGTCCCCTCAAGTGAACCTGGGCCGTCGGATCAAACCGACATTGGTTGAACGGTTAGAACGATTAAGAACGGAGCTATCGTTAAACGGACACGACTATCGAGGCTCGAAGTGAAACGGAGAAGATGACTATACGTTGGTCGTATTTTAAGAAAACAGGTGATGGATTATTCAAAGAAAAATCTGAAAGTTAAGTTGACTAAATTATAAATAATTATAAAAGTTAGAGTTAAACTTTAGTCATAACCTAATTACGAACCATTCTACAACACTTAAGTCGCTTTACTATTTATATTTAGAAAACAAAGAATTTGTGACAAGTTAAACAAAGCATTTATGAAATAAAATTAGGTTAAGTAGATCACAACTAAAAAGGCATTTAAGTTGGCATAGAACATACTAATACTTATTTTATGAAAAAGATCAGAGATTTATTAACCCCTAAGTGGCTTTTGATTTTCAACAATTATTGAATAAGCATTTACAAAATAACATTTATGGTGAAATCTAAAAGTATTAAACATGGTGAACATTTCTACTAATGCGTAGTTTACGTCGATACGAACCTAACGCGACAAGAACGGGCTCAATCGGAGTTAAAACGCGGATTCTATGGCCGAAACTAGGTGAGTGGCAAAACCGTGAATAAACAGAACTAATTTTCGTATTTTAAATAATCAAAACTGAATTTTAAATGCATTCTGGACTGCAGGCACTATTTCCCTAAAGCGTAGGGGCTCAAACAGAAAAGGAAAGGGCATAAATCTAATTACTTTTGAACTGGCCGGAGTGCGGGTTGATTTCTAGAAAATGCAAGGGCGTTTTTGCAAAAACGCCAAGGCGGCGCGGGTGTGGCCGATCTGGCCGACCACGTGGCGTGCTGGGGCTGGACGGTCCACGGTGCACCGGGGCGGGGGCGTGGTCCGCCGGTCCATGGTGGACCGGGCCGGTGCGTGGTGGCGGAGGGCGGCCTGGCCGCGATGGCGCCATGGCCGGCCTTGCGGCGAGCTCGCTGCGCGGCGCTGCGGGGCGCTGCGGGGCACGGGAGGTCACGCCGAGGGCATGGGAAGGACGCGCGGGACGTGGCGAGGCCGATGAGCGCGTCATCAAGGACCGAGAGTGGCCGGGGAGGTGGGTGCGCGCGGCGGCGGCCGTAGAACTCCGGAGAGGCCGTAAACGTGAAAGGAAGGGAGAGAGAGGGCGGGAGGAGGTCCAGCGGATTCCTCACCTTGCAGCGAACCTCACGACGGTCTCCTTCTCAGCCGGGACGCAGCGAGCGTGGAGAACGGCGGCGGGTCGAGCTCCATGGTGCGGCAATGGCGGCGCGTGCACGGGAACTAGGGGACGGGCGACGGCGGCTCCTCCTAGGGTTGGGGAGGGATGCGGCGCACAGGGCTAAGCCCTTTTATGGGCACGGGCATCCTCGGTGTGCGTGCTCGGGCTCAAATCAACGGCGGCAGCGGCGTCCGAGATGTGCGGCGAGAGGAGGGAGACACGGCTGACGTGTGGGTCCGCAGCGTCAGCCGCTTGGAGCGACCGACAAGTGGGCCCCACGTGGCAGCGGGTGCTAGCGGGCCGAGGAGGGGCGCTGGGCCGCGGCCTGGCTAAGGTGGGCTGCGCGGCCTAGGCCACTGGCGCCAGGGAGAGAGGGGAGGGGGAAAGCTGGGCCGAGGGAGGGTGCCGGCCCAGAAAGGAGAGGGGGCTTTCTTTTTTTTGTAAAACAGAAAATCTAACTTCTTTTGTCAAACAATTTCCAAACAATTTTCAAACTATATTTCAAAATAAATTTGAGCCAATACTTTAGGGATTATTTTGGAATTTGTTGTTAGACTATTTCGAAATTGAAATATATTTTAGTTTAAACACACTTCTCCAACTCGAACTTGAATTAGTTTTAAATAGGACTTTTGAAGTTTTATTTTTCTGAAAACCAAAAGGATCTAAACGTGACTCACTAGAAATTTTATAATTCATAGTTTTTTTCACACAAACCAAATAAAGCTAGGGCATAGAGCACACAACATCAAATAAAACACCCTCCACTTAATTTATTAAAAGTTTTAAAAATTCCACATTTTTCTCCTTTTATAATTACAACAATGAATAAAATCTTGGAATATTTTACAAAAAATTTTAAATCCTTGTTTAATTTAGTATTTTCTAATAACAATCAATTTTGGAGTGTTATACCATGGCTCCTCCATCGAAAAACAACCAGATCGTCCGCCGTCCTGACTCATCGATGCCTGCCCTCTCCCTTACGGAGGAATTGGAGCAGCTCCTGGTGGTGGATGTCATCGAGGCAGACCCTTTGGCCATGTTACCACCCACCGAAGGGCCGTCGGGGCCAAACCACTGGTCGGTCGACCGACTTGGAGTGCGTTCGCCAGAGGACCCCCAGTGTTTCTCCAAGTCGAGATCCTCGTCGCGTTCTCTCACCCCGAGGAGAACGCTCAGGAAATCTCCGACAAGGGCCACCACGCCAAAGCGGCCTACCACAGGCCAATTGGTATTGAAGGGCAAGTCTCCGATGGGCAGCAGCAAGGCCCCCATCGCCATCTCCTCCAACACTACGGGTAGCTCAGCATTCACGCCTTCCTACACCCCGACCTCACTGCCGTTGTGCAAGATTATGAGCGCAAGGCCTGGGATGGGGAAGAAACTCGTCCCGTCCCTGGACACCGAAGAGCGGAGGGCCCTAAGGGAGTCCAACGACTCCACCAGCGGCTCCGTTCGCCGTCGGTTGTCTCCACCTCCCATCAGATGCCCTCCTAGCCAATTTGAGGGGGAGCAGGAGAAGAGCGACGTGGAGAAGCTCCTCCATATCACAGGTGTCCTGCGCAAGAAGAACACGGCCCTCATGGAGACCATGTCAGAGCTAAAGATGGCATACCGGGACTTAGAAGACGAGTTCAACCATCTTCGCGTTAGCAATAATGTGAAGATGAAGAGGATCGCTAAGGCGATCAACAGAGAGGATCTAGTAGAGATCCCCTCTCCCTAGTTTACTTTAATTAGACTACTAGGCATTTAGTTTGAATTATTCCATTTTGATTTCTTTAGTTCTATTTCCCTTTTGATTTTCCCTTTTTCTCAAATGTAAAAGTGCCTACAATATTTGAACTCTTGAATAAAAAGTTTAATTTGAATAAAATAAGATTTAAGTTCTGCTGGTGTGTTGCCACCAGCCAAACATGTGCACGTGACGTCTCTTCGTGTTGTTGAAATCCAGAACACAGAAAACCCCAAGTGTGGGGGATCGGCCGATCCCCCAATGTCATCGCTGGACGAAACAAAGCATGCCCTTTGGTCAGGAGCACAGACCTGAGTTGTCACGCCAAATATTGACCCAAAAGTTGGGTCGGTCGACCGTAGGTTTTGCACCATCCAGAAAATGGACGTCACAGCAACACTCCACGCGTCGAGGGGAACACAGGGCCACCCTGGGCAAACCAGGGTAGGGTCGGTCGACCCCACCTGGTGACCCTGGGCCAGCATCAACACGATGACCCGCATCTTCCTATCTGGTTTGCATCCTTTACTCCCTCTCGTCCTTACTTTTCACCTCATCTACTCTAAATGTTTAAAAATGAAATTTAATTCACAAGACTAACTTGAGTCTTGGCATTTAAAGATCCATATGTGACACATAGTTTATTTCGGCATATGTTTATGCTTATGGGTACAAAAATTATATAGGAATGCATTTTGACTAAGTTGTTGATGAAAGTGACATAGTTCTAAGCTCATCACACCAATCCTGTTCAAGGTAGTTGGAATTTTATTTTAAATATCATAAAACCATAGTTTTATTCACTCCTCATTAGCAATGAAATTCCTACCAGAGCCAAAATATGTATGTTTGAAACAACCCTTGTGTGAAGCTTGCATATGTATTGAGTTTGGTCAAATCATGTAGATCATAGTGAGAGTTTTTGTCATAGTCCTAAGATCAAGATCGCACACACCACATTTCGTGCCACTCCTACACTGGGAGCACACAACATCCCATTCCATCCCACAAAATATAGATGCTCCATATGCTCAATAGTGTAGAATCTCTATATAAGAGTTAAGTATAGATGAGACACAAAAGCAGAGGGTAAAAAAAGAGGAAAAAAGGAAAAAAAATGCTAGCCTTGTCTCATAGAAACAAAGAAATAGAGAGAGCAAAGTCAATAAAGGACCTATCTAGTCATCATTCTCATATCCACACACTTGCACATCTTGATCTCAGACTATGACACTCCTCTCCTTAGATCCTTGCTTTGACTTTACAATAAATGCAATGCATGATATGCTACCTTGCTTTTCCCTACCAAGCTCCACATAAGGCTGATAGATGTAGGACGTAGCAAGAAGGGCTGACAGTTATGCCTTGGTAAGATTGCTTTACGAACTGAGGGATTTGAGAGAGTGATAAATGAGGAGTCAGAATAAACTATGTACTTTCTTTTGAACTATCATAAGAACTCTAAGTACCAAGAATAGAAGTTTGGGAGCTGATTTTGTCTTAGGACTGTTCCTCTTATCAACTTCTCAAGGAAATCTGCTAGACAATTACCACATAACCCATTTGCATGAGCTATGTCCTGAATACAATTATATGCACCATGATCTTTAACTTGTCTCTAACCTTTACTCGAGGACGAGTAAAGACTAAAGTGTGGGGGTGTTGACGGTCCTTAAGTATCAAATTTAATTATCAAATAAATAAAGAAAAGGATCCAAATGAAATCAACATCTAGACTTAGGGTTTTATCTGACAGAATTCCACGAGTTTTGGTGTTTGTCTATTTCTGCAGGGGGTTATCAGGAAATATGTAAGAAAGGCCCACACGTCGGGATTACGTAAAGATATTAACGTGCTGCGCAATTATCTTACATCTAGAAGACTCTAGAAGCCACGAGACCGAAGCGGAGGCGAAACGGGGCCAGAGGCAGGGCGCCCGCCCCCTCCCTGAGTCCAATCAGGACTCTGCTTCGCGGAGATCTCCACCGACCTAAAGGATGAATCTAAACCATACAATCTATGTCGGTTTGATCCAATGGCCCATATTCACTTGAAGGGACTATAAAACCAGACCCCCTGGCCCCTGGAGGAGAGAGCCTCTCAACCCTAATTCATTGTTCCATCAAGGGAGAAGAAGCCTCTGATCAAGATTAGAGCCACCACATCAATTAGATATCTAGATTAGCATAGCTACATAGGATTAGAACTAGAAGGAGTCAATCTTCGATTGGTTTCCGGATCTGTCAGGAGGATTCTTGGTAATTCTCTAATTGTGCTTCTAATTGCTTTCTAATTATCTTTGTTCTTCAATATTATGAATATGACTTTGTTCTACTTCAATATATTGCTTATGACTTTGCTCTACTTGCTTATATTCAAGATTATATTGTTCTTAGTTTATCATAGTTATGTACTTGGCTAAGTTAGATTGGATCTATATACATGCTTAGGATCGTATAGCGTTTATCCATCGGATCCATGGGTAAATGATAGATATTGTGTAGGCGTGGTGCTTATACCGTATTTATCTGCGATTGTACCCAATATGCCAGATCGTGGGGTGGTTCGTGATAGTGACAGCTTCATTGATTCTTATATAGTCCCCCTCTCGTGTATTGGGCTGGCAGAGCAACATTATTACAGGGGAGTGATTGCTATGTTTCTCATATTCCTTGCTAATATCACTATGCATCGGCGTAGTCTTGTCTCACAATGATTGCTAAGTATGCTTGCAACAACTATGATAATGCTAGACTATATAGTTGAGAATAACTTAGGGAATATTCTTGTAGTTCGTTCTAATACCATGCTAATGACTTTCTAGAATTTCTAATTGAGGTGCTTATCATATTTATTATGTGGCTAGATCAGATTAGTTATCCTTGTCACTATTATTATTTCATATATCTTTTATGTGTCACTTATCCCTGTATGAAGAGTTAGATATAATGTTCTCAATTATACATGCAATGATAGATGCTCAATCTCATATTCTACTCTGTAATCAATAGTGATGATTGTTAATCCCTTCCCAGTGGTAAAAATATAAATAACGATACCTGGAATACTTCCCGGTTAAAATGCTGCATCGGTATTAATCTGTGCGCTTGCAGATCACATTCATTATTTATTTAGAAGAGCAATTGCATATTT
The DNA here is from genome assembly GCF_000003195.3 of Sorghum bicolor. NCBI lineage: Eukaryota > Viridiplantae > Streptophyta > Magnoliopsida > Poales > Poaceae > Sorghum > Sorghum bicolor. Next base: position 21,146,918 of record NC_012874.2, read on the forward strand.
CAATACCGCGTCTCTTATATCATGCTGGGGATGACAACTTGGCTTAAGTGGTGTGAGGGATAAGTTTGGCATTTTTGGCACCGTTACTAGATTTAGAGAAGTTAGTCTACTTTTGGTAATGATGTTAAGAATACCCAACAAGCATTTTTGGCGCCGTTGCCGGGGAAGGTTGATTACCAATCAGGAATGGAATAAAAGATTTTGAGTTATCATTTGCATCACTAATATGATTGAGCTTATCTATTCTCTCATACAGTTTTACCCCGATATTTTTCTATTTCATCTTATGCAGGGGAATGTATGAATAGAAGACATCTTCCAGGAAATTTTGTTGACAATCCTGAAGCATTATTCAAGAAGACGAGAGCCAAGAAGAAATCATCAACACTTCACGAAGAAGCTTCATCCAATCAAGAAGATCACCGGAACTTGTCTTCAGAGTTCGAAGCCATGGCGAACAAATCGATCCGCGAGTTCTCAGCTCCCACTACGGACAACATCCGCACTGGACCTGCTGCAGAGATCGATGACAACTTTGAGCTCAAGCCTGGACTTATCAACATGGTGCAATCCAACCAGTTCTGTGGGAAGGCACACGAAGACGCTAGTGCTCATTTACAACACTTCCTGGAGATTTGCAACACATTCACCATATCAGGAGTTTCCAAAGATGCTATACTACTTCGCCTCTTCCCATTCTCACTGTTGGGAAGAGCGAAGCAGTGGTTCTACGCTGCAAAGGAGAAGAATACTATGTGGGCACTCTGCTCAACAAACTTTCTGGCTAAGTTCTTTCCCATGGGCAAGACCAATGCTCTCCGTGGGAAGATTACAAGTTTTCAGCAACAAAATGATGAATCTGTTCCAGAAGCATGGGAGCGCTTTCAAGACTACATCCTAGAATGTCCCCATCATGGAATGAAGAGTTGGCTATTGATGCAGACGTTTTATCATGGGCTCGGCAACAGTGCCCGAGAGACCATGGATGCTGCAGCTGGAGGAGCATTCTTATCACTTACTATACCACATGCCACAACTCTTGTGGAGAAGATGGCGTCCAATCAAAGCTGGAATGAAGAGAGGACCCAGACACGCAAGAGAGGTGGAGGTATGCATCAGCTGAAGGAGGTAGACATGCTGTCTGCAAAGCTAGACCTGCTCATGAAGAAGCTCGACGATAGAGCTGGAGATAAGAAGGAAGTTATGCACATCTACGACTCTCACATGACTTGTGAGGAGTGTGGAGACACTGGACACTCAGGCAACCACTACCCTGAGATACTTGAGGATGTAAACTACATCATCAACAACAACAACAACTACTACAACCGTCCTCAACAAAATCAAGGTTGGAATCAACAGAGGCCTAACTACTCAGGTAATTATCAAGGTAACAATTCTTACAACAATAATAATAATTTTCCACCTTTGAGAGAGTTAGTGTCTAATCAAGGAAAGCTAATGGATAACCTATCTAAGAAATTGGCATCAAATGATAAAATGCTAGAAAATATAAATAATAGAATGGATAATTTTTCTACTGCCATCAAGAATCAAATTAGCTTTAATAAAATGATTGAATCTCAGTTAAATCAAATAGCTGCTGCTGTTCCTGCTACTAACCCCGGTATACCATCACAACCAGAAGGATTAGAATCTGCAAATCTTGTAGACATGTTTGATGCAGGTAATTGGAGTAACCCCGTCAATGAATTCTCTACTGACCTTCTGCCGGTCAAGAGAGGCGATCCAGGACGCCGCGTCATCCCGATCTCCATCGGCATGGTGGACTTCCCAAAAGCACTTTATGACTTTGGTTCCAGTGTCAACATTATACCCAGGGTACTCTATGAAAAATTCTTTACATATCCTTTATTAGAGACAACCATGTGTTTGCAGTTTGCAGATCAGACGATAACTATTCCAAAAGGAATATTGAAGAACCTTTGTGTCCGAGTTGGTACCTTATATGCTCTAGCCGACTTCGTAGTGGTAGAGACCGGTAATGATGAGAGAGCACCTATCATCTTAGGGAGGCCATTCTTGAACACCACCGGAGCTATCATCTAGGCTAGTGCTGCCAAGATCAGTTTCTACGTTAAAGGGAGGAAGGAGACATTTTTCTTCAAGAACAAGACTACACAAATTCCAAATCAATCCAGACGTGAGTCAAGGAAGAGGACCAACAGGAGGAACAGGAACAAGCAAGTGTGGATCGAGTCAGCTAAGATGGTCACTGTAGTTCATGGAGGCCAAGATCACCAACTTAAGTCACCGTTTTTGACCAAGAAGGACGACCCAGGAATGCCAAGCATTTATTGCTCCATAAATGGATACAACTTCTACAAGGCAACTTGTGACACCGGATTGGGCGTCAACATAATGGCCGCAGTCACCTATCGGCTCTTGTTTGGAACCATGCCACTAAGACCAACATACATTCAGCTCCAGATGGCAGATCAGACATTTCGAGAAGTTAAAGGAACAATAACTGATGTCCCAGTCAAAATAGACGATCACTTTGTCTACACAGACTTTCAAGTTATTGACATGGAAGAAGATGAGTACGATCCACCCATTATCCTTGGAAGACCGTTCCTCAGCACCGTTAAAGCAATTATCTACAGTGGAACCGGAGAAGTCCATATGCACTTCCCCTCAGAGAAGGTACGCCGTTATTTTACTGACCCTGACTATGTCATTGAAGAATCTAAGCAGGTCAAAAAGAGACACAACCGCAACCAGAGGAGGCAGATCATCAAGGACGGATGGGCAGACTATGAAGGAGAAGTGATAAGGTCAGAAGACGTAGAGTTTAAACAGAATTATCCAGAGGAGATTGAAGCACCGAGTCAGGTATGGAAAATGAAGATAACTATACAAGAAGAGGAGGCGCTGCCGGAAGTACCGACTACGCCACCCAACGAACCTCAGGACGATTAAGAAAATGGAGAGTCCCGTTCGGAGCACTTAAAAACACCGAACGCCTTGCCAAAAGGTAAACTTGGTAGTTATCCTTTCCCTTTCAATTATTTCAATTATTTAAAATAGTTTACTTAGTTAATCATGTTCGTGCTATTCTAAAAAGAAAATAAATATATATGAAAAACAGTAAGCCCCATGTGAGTATACGAGTGGCATAAAACCCATAAGTACATTCACTCTGGTGGCATAAAAACAAAAATAAAAAAATTTCTTTTCTGCTTTGTAAAATGAAAATATAAAAACAGGGAGTAATTATTAAGGAGTCTCAACATGATAAAGGCTAGATATTTATGCTAACACTTAATCAGTTCCACAAGCTTTGTTGTCTATTTGAGCTCCACAGAATTTAGGAAGACTAGCAGACGGAGGACATTCTAATCGCTGTCAGAATGCTGCTGACTTTCAAATACACCTCTGCCACCTGTTAGCTACATCAAGAGAAATTACGTCAAAATTCAGCTTGGGGGAGAGCACCCCCATTTATACCGATAAGTATTTCTATCTATCTATCTTTATACTTATATTATATTAGAATATAAAAATACATAAACTAGGAAAAACCAAATAAAGATTTTATGCTTATATATATTTTGCTTAGTGTGTTTAATAAATAAATAAAGGAGCTATGCTAATCTGTATCTAATTAAAACTTAAGCATGGATATGATGAATAGTTGCTCTGCCTAATTTGCACATTTTAAGTTCTCTCTCAAGTTTAGACATAACTGTTATAATTTAAAGCTTGCTCTAGACCTAAACTTGTGGGATGAAAACTTGATCTGAAGTTTAAGTTGTTAACGGATACGATATGGGAAGGTTGAGCTGCTGTTTATCTGTTCCTAGAGATGCTAGAATTCTGGAGAATTTTATCTTTGAAAATCTTTAAAATGTTGCATGATGAGTTCCTGTATGATGAGAGTTTAAATTCCTACCATAGCCATATATACATGCTTGCTAGACTTTGAGCCACACATTTATTATTTACTGCTTATGAGCATTGAGTGTGGTCAAGCTGTGTAGACCCTTAGGAGCTTGTCATGTGGTTAAATCAAGATTTCACTTGCACGTCCACTCATATATGCTACTTCTACTCCAGGAGTACCATCCACATATATCCATCCATTTCCATCTCCAGAACCACCTAAAAATATTCTACTCCTAATCCGGGAGAGAATAACCAAAAATATTTCTGTTTTCCCTTGTGAAATAAATGCTCAAGTTATCTTGTTACTACCACTTGCTATATTATCTCAAGAGATGAGTGCTCTAAAAAAAATACGAGGAAATAAAAAGGAGCAAGTGCTCGGAACCTCGAAAGAAAAGAAAAGTGAGACGAGAGGTAAAAATGGACAAGTGTCCGACAGTAGAATTAGGGGTGCAAGATACCCACCTGAGAGAAAAGAAAAAGAAGAGCATCTCATTCTCCTCATAAAGTTTCAAAGAGCAAGGAAGGTATGTATCGCCTCAAAGAGCAAAGTAGAATTAGACTTCCACCACCATTGTTTTCACCATTGTTATCACCATTATCATCATACACCATTCATTCGCCACACATGCACATCTTGATTTGGCTTATTGATTTGTTTCTTTGGATCCATGGTTTGACTATACAATAAATGTCTTGTAAATATGTATACTTTATCTCCCACCTATGAGCTCCAGATATTAAAGCCTTATTAGAGTAGGATGAGAGAGAAGGCAATGTCACTGTGCCTTATACCACAAATACCATATATCTTGAGAGAAGGCATATACCATCACTGCCTTGGTAAGGATCCAAAAATACCACAAAATAGAGACTTGAAAGAATCATACAAGGAATCTCTGAGTTTTATTTGAAAATCTGCAAAAAACTCTAGAGCTATAGCTGATCAAGAACAAGAGACATGGCACTTGGCTAGACTGTTCTATCTTTTAACCACTCAAGACAGAAGTGACAGTTGCAAGTCCCATGGTGTAGGTAAAGTAAGTAAGTTTTAAGTCTTGACAGTTTACTCTAACTCAGAGATGAGATCTTATTTAAAAGCATGTGTACTGTCAAATTTTTAAAATATTGCAACAATTTATGATCCATAGCTGAGTCTATCCTTGCTCAGGGACGAGCAAGAGGTAAGCGTGGGGGAGTTTGTTGACGGTCCTTAAGTATCAAATTTAATTATCAAATAAATAAAGAAAAGGATCCAAATGAAATCAACATCTAGACTTAGGGTTTTATCTGACAGAATTCCACGAGTTTTGGTGTTTGTCTATTTTTGCAGGGGGTTATTAGGAAATATGGAAGAAAGGCCCACACGTCGGGATTACGTAAAGATATTAACGTGCTGCGCAATTATCTTACATCTAGAAGACTCCAGAAGCCACGAGACCGAAGCGGAGGCGAAACGGGGCCAGAGGCAGGGCGCCCGCCCTGTCCTACTGGGCGCCTGCCCCCTCCCTGAGTCCAATCAGGACTCTGCTTCGCGGGAGATCTCCACCGACCTAAAGGATGAATCTAAACCATACAATCTATGTTGGTTTGATCTAATGGCCCATATTCACTTGAAGGGATTATAAAACCAGACCCCCTGGCCCCTAGAGGAGAGAGCCTCTCAACCCTAATTCATTGTTCCATCAAGGGAGAAGAAGCCTCTGATCAAGATTAGAGCCACCACATCAATTAGATATCTAGATTAGCATAGCTACATAGGATTAGAACTAGAAGGAGTCAATCTTCGATTGGTTTGCGGATCTGTTAGGAGGATTCTTGGTAATTCTCTAATTGTGCTTCTAATTGCTTTCTAATTATCTTTGTTCTTCAATATTATGAATATGACTTTGTTCTACTTCAATATATTGCTTATGACTTTGCTCTACTTGCTTATATTCAAGATTATATTGTTCTTAGTTTATCATAGTTATGTACTTGGCTTAGTTAGATTGGATCTATATACATGCTTAGGATCGTATAGCGTTTATCCATCGGATCCATGGGTAAATGATAGATATTGTGTAGGCGTGGTGCTTATACCGTATTTATCTGCGATTGTACCCAATATGCCAGATCGTGGGGTGGTTCGTGATAGTGACAGCTTCATTGATTCTTATATAGTCCCCCTCTCGTGTATTGGGCTGTCAGAGCAACATTATTACAGGGGAGTGATTGCTATGTTTCTCATATTCCTTGCTAATATCACTATGCATGGGCGTAGTCTTGTCTCACAATGATTGCTAAGTATGCTTGCACTAACTATGATAATGCTAGACTATATAGTTGAGAATAACTTAGGGAATATTCTTGTAGTTCGTTCTAATACCATGCTAATGACTTTCTAGAATATCTAATTGAGGTGCTTATCATATTTATTATGTGGCTAGATCAGATTAGTTATCCTTGTCACTATTATTATTTCATGTATCTTTTATGTGACACTTATCCCTGTATGAAGAGTTAGATATAATGTTCTCAATTATATCTACGCGAAGAGATCAAAGTAAACTCATAAACCCAAGAACAATAAAACAAAGAACTTACTAGAATTTAGAAGTCGAAATACTGAATTATCCTAGGAGCAAGCCTCGGGTTAGGAGACTTGATCCTGTAGGTACAACCTCGGAGTAGACACCGACAGGCCGGGCTTCCTCCGATCTACACCTCGACTCTATCTCTCTCAATCTAGTAGAACTAATTCTACTCTCACATTGGATGCTAAGCCCTATGAGGTTGGATCCCTAAGGGAACCTCTCTCTCTGAATCCTCTCTGGAAAATATGCTAATGAATAATGGGGATTCGATTTGTCCAGGGGCCAGGGGCCTTACTTATATAGCCCTTTCAAATGAATCTGGGCCGTCGGATCAAACCGACCTTGATTGAACGGTTCTCCTTGATCCTCAAAGGCGGTGGAGCATAATCCACGTGATTCACCCTGATTGGCCACCATAGGTGGGCGGGCGCCCAGGGGGGTAGGGCGGGCGCCCTGCCTATGGGCCCGCTCGGCCTCCCGTTCGTTCGTGTGGCTTCTGGAACCTTCTAGACCGAGGAAAATTGACGCACAAGTTAATATCTCTATGTAAACCTGATGTGTGGGCCTTTCTTCCATATTTCCTGATAACTGCCTGCAGAAATAGATAAACAGCAAAACTCGTGGAATTCTATCAGATCAAACCCTAATTCTAGGTGTTGTTTGTATATTGGTCCTTTTCTTTATTTATTTCATTATTAAAATTGATACTTAAGAAACGTCAACAAATACCCCCCATACTTAGGCTTTTACTCGTCCTCGAGAAAAGGATGGTTTAGAAAAATATCTGGGGATTAAAACATTGTAAACATTCTTTTTATACCTGTAGGGTGTTATAAAGATCCACTATGTACCGTAGTCAGGGAAATATATGGTCAAAAGTAGAGATCCTTTCTTCTTCTCTATCCTGCCACTTGGAGTTTTTGTATATTTTTGAAAAAGAAATTAGCATACCTTTTATCCTCATAGGTTCTCTTAGATCACTCATTTATCTTTTATATATCTCACTGAGGCTGTTTTAATTTGCAGAAATTCTCAAGCATTCTTACCTTGCATTTATTGCCTGATCAAAACGGGATCCGAGGAGAGGAATGCCATACTCTTAGATCAAAGACTTTGGAAATTAAAAACTTGTCAACTCTTACTGGCATATTGCTTATTAGAGGGACCATGGGCTATCATTTTCTTCTCTCTCTTTTTTTTCAGGTGGATACCGAGGTACCCCTAATTCTACTGCCGGACACTTGTCCGTTTTTTCTACGAAGTTGTCGAGCACTTGCTCCTTTTTATTTCCTCGAAATATTCATATTTTTGCATAGCCTATGCCTCTAACACAATAATACTTCGGAAGAGTGAATCTTTCTGCATAAATGTCTTGATCTTAGGAGTATTATAAATCTCTCAACAAGGGCCTAACTCATTTTGAACAAACTCAATGCAGAGCAGATAGCTTTTATAATTATCATAATTAATATTTTTAGGTTTAGCAGGCATATAAAACACTGAGGATGGTAGCTAGAATTTTTGAAGATTTTGAAATAAATTCTCCAAGCAACAATGATATAAAAAATAAGGTACTCATACTCTACCATCTCACATTCCACAGTGACTTAAGCAGCACAGGGTTTTAAGATGATTTTACAATAATTGCAGGTTTTCAGGAAATATAACAGAGTGAGATTGATCATGATTAGAAATATTTTAATCTTGTTAATTTATCATGTCGGAGACAATATTCTGCACCAACCAAGATATATGTGTATGTGTAAAGTGTGCAGATATGTACCTGAATTGTGGAGTGGTGTAGTCGGCATGTCGGGGGATCTCCCCCATACTTGTTTTCTGCTTACTTGTATAAAAAATAAAGTAGAGACACACAGAACATAATAATAATCTTTATTAATCTTGAGTCATTTATTACAACTGACTAATAATGAACTGAAGCTAATAATAGATCTAAGCCGAATCTAAAGATGAATAACTAAAATGCACTGCCTCAAGATCTAATCTAGAAAACTTAGCGGCGCTCTAACTCCCTAATCTTCTTATTAGCACTAGCAAGATCACGCTTAAGACCTAGTATAATGGTGTTCTGGTTAGAGAGCTGCCTATTGATGGAGTTAACAGAGGACTGGAGCTCTATGATGACCTTGTCTAGCCTACAAACGTCCTCATCAATATCTGCTATAGTCTTGCGGCGCTTAGGAGGTGTCTCGAGAGCGTTGAGAGCGTGCTTCGGTGCTGTCTTTGGAGAGATGAAGCGGACTTTGGCTGCTCTAATCCCCTCGAAGTAAGGCCTCTCCTCCTCCATAGTGTAACGGGTGCTGCTGATCTCGCCGCTCCGGTTCGTCTTGACTCCAACGACCCGCTCATTGGACCTGGGTGGTAGGATCCTTGTGCCGGCTGGCACCTTGACGGTGGCCTCCTTCTTGGCTGACGGCCCCTTGAGAAGTAGGGGCTGCAGTGGCGCGGTGAGAACTGGTTGGGCATAGTAGGATTGGGTGGAGCTACGCTGGCGTGTGTTGACACTAGCTAACACCACTTAGATACTAGGTTGTCATCCCTAGCATGGCGCCAGAGTGTACAAAGGTATTTATAAATGTAAAGGCTCTCTAGAAAATAATCTATTCTATCCGCAAGCGCACAAATAAAACACCTCATTGTAGCATTTCACCAGGATAAGTATTCCAGGTATCGTTATTTATAATTTTGCTCAAGGGATCTCAAGAAGATGGAATTAAATCAAGGGACAAAATCTATCAAGGCATAGACTAGAGATAAACTTGCAAGAACATGATTACTAATAAGAAACTCGTCACACAGTCACATACTTTAGCAGGGGGTAAACCATAAAGATAATGATAATAAAGTATAAGTTCATGGGTAGATGACACAGCGATTAGAAAATAGACTACTCCTCATATATGTAGGTGATGTCGGATTAGCTAGAGAATGGATTCTAAGTTATCTACTAACTACTAAGTCATAATCTACTCTAGTTATCTACAAGATCATGTATAGCATAAAAGACTCTTCATTCATGTAAAAGGAACATTGATAAAGTAAATCAGAACATCGCATGACTTACTCCACAATACCGGTTCTGCCTGTCCTATCAACGGAGGGTGGACTATATAAGAATCAACGAAGCTGTCACTATCGCGAACTACCACACGACCCGGCCAATAGGATACATTTGCAGATAAATAACATCTAAGCACCACGCTCACATGTGATCTATCACCTAACTCCCTCGCGTCAAGAGCTAAGCGCTTTGCAAACTTATACATAAACTCATTATCAATTAGAACTATATCAAATATAGAACTAGAGCAAACTAAGAACATAATAATTAAAGACATAATGCAATTAGAACAATAGAATTAGAGAAAGATATGAATAATACCAATCTTTATTACCGAAGATCCGAATCCAGAGCGTAGTGCTCTGCTTCTCTAATTGCTATCTAATCAACCTCTAAACTTGAAGGATTAGGGAGTAGCTAATTCTAATTATCTGTGGGAGAGAAGCTCTAAACCCTAACTTTGATGGCTACCTCTGAATAATGATTTCTCCTCTCTCCTCCAGGGGCCAGGGGGTCTGGTTTTATAGTCCCCTCAAGTGAACATGAGCCATTGGATCAAACCGACATAGATTGTATGGTTTAGATTGATCCTTTAGGTCGGTGGAGTCTTGCCCCGAAGCAGAGTCCTGTTTGGAGTCCAACCCTGGGCGGGCGCCCAAGGGGGGTGGGCGGGCGCCCTGCCCCCGAGCCCGAATCGCTTCCCGTTCGTTCCCGTGGCTTCTGGACCCTTCTAGATTGAGGAAAATTGCGCGGCACGTAATTATCTCGTTATAAGCATGACATGTGGGCCTTCTCTCCATATTTTCTGATAAACCCCTGCAGAAAAAGATAAACACCAAAGCTCGTGGAATTCTGTCAGATAAAACCCTAATTCTAGATGTTTGTTTTGTATTGATCCTTTTTCATGTTTATTTGATTATTAATTTTAGTACTTAAGGACCGTCAACAGCGTGGTGGCATGGCTGCTAGCTGTCGCTCTGTGTTGGCCGGGACGAGAGCGCAGGCGTCAGGGTCTTCCTTGGGCTTCTTGTTGAGGTCGTAGGGAACGACTTCCCAATCGTTGTGGAACTCGTCAGCCATGGAGCAGCGAGGGACTAAGCAAGATCTAATTGAGCAGGGAGAGAAGACTTGAATGAATTGGTGTTGAAAACTGACGTCAGGGGTCTGTTTATATAGGGGTCAAAAAGTGCCTCTAGGATTTGCTCGGGCTACTCCCGCCGCCATGCGTGCGTAATAATCCATCCGTGCGATTATTTAGTTTACCATAAATGAGTTTATCGTGACGGAGGAGACTGGGGCCGAGGGGAGACATGGGCTGGGCGCCCGCCCTGTGCCTGGCTCCTCTGTGGGCCCGCCTCCTCGAGCATGCTTCTAGATGCAAAATTTATTCGAAAAATGTATACGTGGTCCAAAAACGTCAGATTAAAAAGGTTGGGCTCTAATTCTCCATGGGAAGGTAGAAATGGATCACGTCTATTTCTTCTAATTCTTTATTAGGCTCTAAAAATAATTTAAGACGTTGACCATTTACCTTGAAGTGTGATAGCTCCGTGAGATGATGAACTTATTACCTTGAATGGTCCTTCCCATTTACTCTGGAGTTTTCCATGCTCAAAAAGCTTCACCCTAGAATTAAAAAGTAATACCCTATCTCCGGGTGAGAACTCCTTCTTCTTGATCCTCTTATCATGCCACCTTTTGACTCTTTCTTTGTAGATCTTCGAATTGTGATATGCTTTCTCTCGCCATTCTTCCAATTTTGATAGTTGCATTCTTCTATGATCTCCAGTGACATCTAGGTCCATATTCCATCTCCTTATGGTCCAGTGTGCTTTGAATTCTAGTTTAACAGGTAGGTGGCAAGTCTTCCCGTACACCAACTGGTATGGGGACAATCCAATTGGGGTCTTGTATGTTGTCCGGTATGCCTAGAGTGCATCAGGTAACTTGTCCTTCCATGTCATTCCCATCTCATTGACTGTTTTCTGAAGAATATTCTTGTTTTCCTTGTTGGAAGTCTCTGCTTGGCCACTTGTCTGAGGATGGTAGGGGGTATCGACGTTGTGACGAATTCCATGTTTTGATAGATAGTGCTTGAAGCGTTTGTCGATGAAGTGTGCTCCTCCATCACTTATCACTACTCTGGGGACTCCAAATCTTGGAAATATAACTTCTTCAAACATCCTCTTTGAACTGATGTTGTCGGCGTGCTTGCAAGGTAGTGCCTCTACCCACTTGGAGACGTAGTCAACTGCCACCAAGATGAACTCACACTTCTTTGATGGGGGAAATGGACCCATGTAGTCTATTCCCCAGACATCAAAGAGCTCAATCTGAAGGTTGTTGGTGAGTGGCATGGCATCTCTTGTGTTTATGTTTCCATGCCTTTGACATGGCCCACATCTTCTGATATATTGCTTCGTGTCTTCATACATTGTAGGCCAGTAGAATCCACTCTGCCAGATCTTTGAATGTGTACGAAATGCTCCATAATGACCTCCATATGGTGATGAATGACATCTGTCGATGATCTTCCATCCTTCCTCGGTGGTCACACATCCCCTGAGTAAGCCATCAAAACATACTCGGAAGAGGTATGGCTCATCCCATATATGTGAACGACTTTCTTCAATAAGCTTCTTCTTATTCGCTCCTGGTGGTACATACCCTTGAACCATAAAATTAATAATATTTGCATACCAGGGGTCAGAGCTGTTAATCCTGTAGAGCATGTCGTCCTGGAGTGAATCATTGATGGGGGTTTCCTGTGGATTCTTAAAATGCATTCTAGATAAGTGATCAGCAACAGAATTTTCTACTCCCTTTTTATCTTTTATTTCCAAGTCAAATTCTTGAAGTAATAAGATCCATCTAATCAGGCGAGGTTTAGCATCTTTTTAGTGAGCAGATATTTTAGTGCAGCATGATCAGTGTAAACAATTATTTTGGCTCCAACTAAATAAGATCTAAATTTATCAATGGCAAAGGCAACAACCAGAAGCTCTTTTTCAGTGGTTGCATAATTAAGTTGAGCTCCTGTCAAAGTTTTAATGGCATAAGCAATTGCATGATGCTTCTTATTTTTAGTTTGTCCCAAAACTGCCCCCACAGCATAATCACTAGCATCACACATAATTTCAAAAGGCAACGACCAATCAGGGGGTTGAATGATTGGTGCAGAGATGAGTGCATTCATTAATAAATTGAAAGATGTTAGGCATTCATCATCAAATTCGAAAGGAGCATCCTTGGCTACCAAAAGAGTAAGTGGTCTAGCAATAAATGAAAATTCTTTTATGAATCTGCGATAAAAACCAGCATGGCCAAGAAAGCTTCGAATTCCTTTTATATTCATAGGTGGAGGTAGTTGTTCAATTACTTCAATTTTAGCTTTGTCTACCTCAATACCTCTTTTAGACACTAGGTGTCCCAGCACTATTCCTTCCCTAACCATAAAATGACATTTTTCCCAATTGAGGACTTAAGTGCTTTTCTTCACATCATTGCAAAACCTTGTCTAAGTTTTCAAGACAACTATCGAAAGTTTTTCCATATGCAGAGAAATCATCCATGGAAACTTCCATAATCTCTTCAATCATATCAGATAATATAGACATCATGCATCTTTGAAAAGAAGCTGGTGCATTACATAACCCAAAAGACATTCTACGGTAAGCATAAGTTCCGTATGGGCATGTAAAAGTGGTTTTGCTTTAATCATCGGGATGGATCGGGATTTGGTGATACCCTGAATATCCATCTAAGAAACAGAAGAACGAATGGTTCGCTAATCGCTCTATCATCTCATCTATGAAAGGTAAAGGAAAATGATCCTATTTCGTGGCTTTGTTCAGTTTTCTATAGTCTATGCACATCCGCCACCCTGTGACGGTGTGTTGCGGAATTAGCTCATTCTTTTCATTCGTAACGACATTCATGCACCCTTTTTTGGATATATAATCCCTGCATGCAGCAACTTTATAACTTCCTTTTTAACTACCTCTCTCATCGCGTTGTTAAGTCTACGTTGGGGCTCTCGAGAAGGTGAAACAGAAGGATCTGCCGGAATACGATGGGTACAAATCATAGGACTGATTCCTGTAAGATCTTGGAGTGAGTAGCCGAAAACTGAGTGATGTTTCTCAAGAATGGTCATGAATCACAGAGTTTGCTCCTGAGTGAGTTTATCACTAATGATCACAAGAAACTCTGGATTATTGTTTAGGAAAGCATAGGTAAGACCGGGTGGTAAAGTTTTAAGCTCTATGGGTGGTCTAGGTGTTTCTGCAAACTCGTCTAAGGGTTTAGGTTCAGAAGGTTCAGCTTCTTCTTCTGTGAAGAAACGAGCTTCTTCTTCTAAGTCTAGTTCATTTAAAAGCTCTAGAGATGCAGCCTTTACCTCCTCCATAGGATCGGGCAAAAGATATGATTCGGTCTTATTATTTAAGGAGTGAGAAATAGTAATTGGAAATTTAAAATCTTTTCCAAAAGAAATGTGTAGCTTTCTAGTTTGACCTTCATAAAGGAGTCTTATAAAAGGTTGTCCTATCAACAGGTCGAAGTCCCATGTATCACAGATATAGAAGTTCAGATGAACCATGGAGCCTTCTACCATAAAGGGTAGGACATTAATAATTCCAAGACTGGGGACTAATCGCCCCGAAGATTCCTTTATGACCTTTGTTGTGCGGGTTAAAACCAATTTTTTAAATAATTTAAGTGCAAAAGCTTCAGACATGATGTTGATCCCCACAACAGGATTATAGAGAGCATCAAATTGATCAGAATCATAAGCATAGCGTATAGTTATAGGAGGTGTGTCCAAACGGATCACATCAGAGGAAAGCTCTGACTCCTCCAACCATTCGCTACTCATGACTGAGATAAGCTCTCTCAATTGATGTTCACTTGGCAAACAAATGCTAAAATGGCCGTTTTGGGGTCTTCTATAAAATGGTAATTTGAAATGTTCCCAAAATCAGCAAAAAGATTAGATTCTATATCCAGCATGAAATCAGGTGGTGGAATTTCTTCCTTTTGTGGCTCAGAACTTGGGATAGCTAAAGTAGATGGAGAATTTGGCAGAGTTTCTACTTCGGCTTCATGGGTTTCATCATGAAGGGTATTATCCATCTTAGCTTCTAGGATTCTATCTAGGATCGCTCTAGCGTCATCGGTAGGGATGCGAAAGAAAGAACCTCTAGACATTGTATGTAGCATTTGTTTATGATCTTTCTGAAGACCTCAAAAAAAGTGAAATAAAAGAACAGGGTCTTTAAGATTAAGTTTTGGACCAGATTCTAAAAGATCAGAAAAATATTTCTAGGATTTTCCCAAAGTTTCATTGTCTTTTTGTTTAAAAGATAGGACTTCGAGTCTAAGGTCGCCGATACGGTCGAGGGAATAAAAATCTAGACAAAAATTGTCTCGCAAGACTCCCCATTCACCTCATTGTTTACTTACCTTCTGACTATACCATTGTCTAGCTTCTCCCCTTAAAGAAAAAGGAAAAAGCTTCCAACGTAAAGTTTTATCAGAAATGCCTTCAATGCGAAGACAATCACATGTTTACTCAAAATCTCTAATATGAAGGTAACTGAAAAAGATAGGTTTTGAATCATGGCAATCAACCTGGAACTCAACCTATACTGGGATGTTTGGATAGGCTGTGATGACCACCATGGTAAAAGGTCAGTTACTGAAGGTGTTGTAGATTCATGGATTGATTTAGAATTTTGGTTTTCCACAAGGTAAGAGTAAGGAAAATAAAGAATAAAAAAAGATAAAAAAAGATAAAAGTATGAATACAAGCTAGTAGTAAGACTCAAGGTTATCTCAGCAAACCGTCTTTCTCCTCGGCAACGGCGCTAAAAATGCTTGTTGATATTTGGTAACGCAATCTGGAATTAATCCGCAAGTGCACGGATATCGGTGAGCACTTCACCCGGGATGTTATCCAGAGTATCGTATTTATATTTTTACCACTAGGAGAAAGCATGCATCTGACTAACCAGATCTATTACTACTAACCTTTTAGGCTACAACCACTATGATTCGATGTGAGTGATGTATAGAGAAGACTTCAACTGCACCCTCGTTCTAACCTTGGTAAGGATGATCTACTGTTCTGTTGGGGAGGCTCACGGAATCTAGACACCACAGAGGATGTTCGACCCTCACCTATAAACCCTATCAATCCTGCTAACGGGATTATGGGCTACAAAGGTAACTCAGAAATGTCACTTTCCTCGCTACTACCACGGTCCGGCTAGACAGGGGATATCTATGAGTATCCTAGCCCAAACACCACGTTTACGCTAGAGATGATTACTCTAAACTCTTCGCGAAGAGATCAAAGTAAACTCATAAACCAAAGAACAATAAAACAAAGAACTTACTAGAAATTAGAAGTCAAAATACTAAAGAATCCTAGGAGCAAGCCTCGGGTTAGGAGACTTGATCCCGTAGGTACAACCTCGGAGTAGACACCGATAGGCCGGGCTTCCTCCGATTTACACCTCCACACTATCTCTCTAAATCTAGTAGAACTAATTCTACTCTCACATTGGATGCTAAGCCCTATGAGGTTGGATCCCAAAGGGAACCTCTCTCTCTAAATCCTCTCTGGAAAATATGCTAATGAATAATGGGGATTCGATTTCTCCAGGGGCCAGGGGCCTTGCTTATATAGCCCTTTCAAATGAATCTGGGCCGTCGGATCAAACCGACCTTGATTGAACGGTTCTCCTTGATCCTCAAAGGCGGTGGAGCATAATCCGCGTGATTCACCCTGATTGGCCACCATAGGTGGGCGGGCGCCCAGGGGGTAGGGCGGGCGCCCTGCCTATGGGCCCGCTCGGCCTCCTGCTCGTTCATGTGGCTTCCAGAACCTTCTAGACCGAGGAAAATTGACGCACAAGTTAATATGTCTATGTATACCCGACATGTGGGCCTTTCTTCCATATTTCCTGATAACCCCTGCAGAAATAGATAAACAGCAAAACTCGTGGAATTCTGTCAGATCCAACGCTAATTCTAGGTGTTGTTTGTATATTGGTCCTTTTCTTTATTTATTTCATGATTAAAATTGATACTTAAGAACCGTCAACAATAACAATCCTATCGGCTGGACAAAAGTATTAGTGTTTTTGAAGAGTACCGATGCAACACACTGCCGATAAAGAAATTTACAAATTTAGCAAAGGTTGGATAGCCGATATCACACACAGGCGAATCTGGTTGGCTTCCTCTATCTCCTTAGTATCTTCATCGGCTGAGCCCTCCACCGGCTTGAGTTTCTTTTTCATCAGCAGAGCTTTGCGGCCTTGGTTGTCCCTATCTTGTTGAAGATTCTTGATAGCATCGGGCAACTGATTTTCTTCTTGTTCAGCCTAGGTCAGTGCTTTTTCAACTTCATTTAGTTCAGCTAGTAGAGCTTCCTTCCTTGCCGATAGGTCTGAGATCTTCTGCTTTAACTTGGCACCTGAAGTTAGCAAACTGCCGATGCTCTTGTGCTTTTCATTGGCAATATGCTTCACTTGCAGCATCTCTTCTTTGAGTTGAGCTTGGGCAGCTCTGTAAGCAATGCGTTGAGCGGCCTTTTGATATTGGTTCTAAGTGAGCAGCTTGGAAGAGTGCTTCTTTGACATCGGCAGGGACTTGGCCACGGACTGTTTTGAAGATAACTTTTGTCGGGTCCGAATCGTCTACTAGCTGGGCTGTATCTTACTGTAGCAAGTTCAATAGATCCTCCAGCTTAGATCTAACTTCTGCCGATACTATTCCAAGCGCCAATGAAGAGCTTGCCTCTTCCCCTTCATCATCAGAGATGTAGATGGCAAAGGAGAATAGGCAATCGGGAGAGTCTTGTTCCTAAAAGAAGAAAATGAGTCAGTTGAAAGCAAGTATGAATAGTGTAGATCGGTCAAATCAGATAGCTTACTTGTTTCAAGGCAATCTCTTGTCTTTGGCTGGAGGACATTGTAAGTGCATCTAGCCCTTTAGTGGGTTTTGGTGAATTGAATGACAACACAGTTAAAGGTCTAACAAGTTTGCTAAGTGTATCAAAGGTTCAACAAGAAAGGAAACTTGATGCTATTTCGCATAATGTTCAAATGAAGACCAAAGTTGTGTATTGTTGTAAACTAAAGCTTGATTGATATCAACACTCATATCAAGAAGATATTCAAGCAAGGATCACAATATTGAAGAAATGGTTTTTCAATGGATGCTTAACATGATGTGACTTGAGTATGGCTCGATAGGTTGAAGATAGCAAGGAAAGGGCTTCGAGGGACTAAGCGAAGGTGAAGGGCAAGGAATGGCTTGTAGACCGAGGTACCATGGCTAAGGTGAAGAAGAGAGTACTTGCATTGAGTCGAGGTACAAATTGAGCTATGAGGAGTCATATTGTGTTGAGGATCAAATCATTAGTGGAAGTGACTTGAAGCCATGGATTGAACTCACATGTGTTGAAATGATTCAAGTCACATGCTCAAGCTATATTTACTCAAAGAGAGGAGACAAAGTTAATTGCATCCCTAATGAAGTGATAGTGAGAAGTGGCATATGAAGACATTGAAGACTCAAGTGGTTAAAATGGTTATTTACTTTTGATCTTGAGTTTAGGATATGTCGTACTATAAAGAGGGATGCAAATTTAGTTGGTCTGAGGAAGATAGAGTGCTCAAGTATTAAAACTAAATCAAAAGAGAGACACTCTAGCACTTCACGAGCACGTAGAATAGTTTTGTTTGACTTGGGGTGTCGGAAGTCCCGACGTATGTCGGAACAGATGACGTATGTCGGAAGTGATGACGTTCGTCGGAAGTCCCGACACCTGGCCCTCTTGCTACCTCTGCTCGCGCTTGCGTCGGAAGTTTCGACGTGCGTTGGAACTGATGACGCATGTCGGAACTGATGACGTTCGTCGGAAGTCCCGACACCTGGCCCTCTTGCTACCTCTGCTCGCGCTTGTGTCGGAAGTCCCGACGTACGTCGGAACTGATGACGTATCGGAAGTGATGACATGTGTCAGAACTGATGACGCGTCGGAACTGATGACGTGTGTCGGAACTGATGACGTGTGTCGGAACTGATGACGTTGACGGGTTTTGTGCAGACTTCTAACTAAGGTGAACAGTGTTTTTAGTGTATGTCGGAAGTCCCGAGATCCGCGTCGGAACTTCCGACGTAGATGTGAACTGTTAGTTTTCAGCTTCTTGTATAAATAGCTTTCTCGACGCTTCTAACCGTTGGCCAACTTATTCACTCGACCAGACCTTCACAAGAGCACCTCTCTAGCTCCCAAAAGCTCCTCTCTTCTATCCCCATTGCTCCTAACTTCAAATCTTGCAAGGGATTGAGAGAAGGATTCTTGGTGAGAGAAACATCAAAGCAAAGCTTGAGCACTTGATTTCTTCATCAAGCCGGTTGGATTTGTGTTTGTTACTCTTGGAGCAAGGCTCCTAGCCGGCTAGGCGTTGCCCGTGGAGCTTCCAACTTATGTGGTAGCCTCGGGAGGTTTGTAATCACTCAAATCATCTAGTGAAATCACCCCTCATCTCAAGAGATTGCTCTCTTGACTTGAGAACAAGGATAGGGTTGAAAGAGACCCGAAAAGCCTGTGTGGCTTCCTCAACAACGTGGACATAGGCAAGCCTTGGTGGCAAGCTGAACCATGGGATAAATACCTTGTCACTTTGTGTTCTTGCTATTTGTGTTGCTCTCTACTTGTTTATTTGTGATTCTAGGGTTTGGTCCCGATCTACAAATTGGTGGCTCTCTAAAGTCAAGGAAGCACTTGGATAACTTCATCTTACCACTAGGAAGTGGGGTTGTAAGTTATTGGCTTCACAAAGTTCATTTAAGCACTTGTAGTTCATGTCCCGTAGGCGTCGGAACTTCTGACAGTTTGTGTTGGAACTTTTGACGACGTCGGAAGTTCGGACCTAAACTGTCATCACTTCCGACAGTTGCTGACAAGTGACTTTGAGTTGTGTAGAAATTTTTAGATACGCCTATTCACCCCCCCTCTAGGCGACATCAAGGTCCTTACAAGTGGTATCAGAGCTAGGCTCTCAATTTCGGGCTTAACCGCCTTGAGAGACGATGTCGACAAGTGAGGAGGTATCTCTAGAACTTTTACTTTTAGATGGCTCAAATTATACATCTTGGTCTGCTTGTATACTTGATATTTTTAGGGCCATGGGTCCTCAAATAGAGCAGATTGTAGATGTAAGTATTTCACCTCCTAGTGATAATTTGGACTATCTATCTAGAGAGGAAGTGAAATGCTTACAATACAATGCTCAAGCTACTAATGTCTTATTTAGTGCTTTGAGTGAAGATGTTCTTGATGCCATCATATTTGGAGATGGTGAACCACTTGATGATGCTCATGTCATTTGGACCACGCTCAAAGAAAGATATGGCAGCTCCAAATGTGATGGAAGTTGCTCTCATTGGAGGAACCACTTGAGAGGTGCTCAACTTCACCGACAAATGATGAGCCTCAAGTGATTCTCTCAAATGGTCAAAGTGATCATGTGGCGTCCACTTCCTCATCAACATATGACTCATTGGAAAGTGATGAAATGGTTGGTGAGAACAATGTTTTTACATGTGGTACTTCTACTTCCTCTTGTTCTTGTGAGACTAACATTTTGAAGGAAGAAGAAGATTGTGATCGATGGAGGCTAAATGATGAATCCACCTCACCGAGAAGGTCAACTCTCTATGCCACTTCTCATGTGGGTCTCATGGCTAAGAAAGAGAAGAATGTGACAAGTGAGAGTGAGAGTGAGAGTGAAGATGAA
The DNA here is from genome assembly GCF_000003195.3 of Sorghum bicolor. NCBI lineage: Eukaryota > Viridiplantae > Streptophyta > Magnoliopsida > Poales > Poaceae > Sorghum > Sorghum bicolor. The sequence continues at coordinate 21,167,302 of NC_012874.2, forward strand.
AGTGATGATGATAAGATCGATCAACATCTTGCACGCCTAAGCAAGAAAGACAAGTTGATGGTGCTCAAGCTCATAGAGAAAATTAAAGATCAAGAAGAAAAACTTCACAAGCAAGATGAGTTTGTCATCAAAAAGATCAAATGCTTGGTGAAGTTGACCAAAGAGCATGAAAAACTTAAGTGCTCTCATGCTAGTTTGGTAAAAAGGTATGAAAACTTGTCAATTGAGCAAACTCATACTATTAACTCTCTATTTTGTGTTGCTCAATTAGAAGATGAGAATGATATGCTCAAGGACAAAGTGGAGAGTCTCACTAGCAAGAATGAGACTTTGCAAGAAAGTCATGATGAGCTCTTGTGCTCTCATGAGAAGCTTGTTGATTATCATCTCATGCTAGAAATAGCTCATGAGGTTGTGGTAACATCGGTAAAATCATATCAACCTCACACTCACAAGTGCACATACACACAAGTTCCATATATTTTATCTTGTGCTAACAATTGTCGCTCTCAAGCAAGTCAACTTTCTGTTGAGCATGTACTTGTAGAAACTTGTGATGACTCTATTACAAAAGAAAATGAAGAGCTCAAGAAAGAGGTTGAGAGGCTAACAAGGGAGTTGACTCAATTGAAGGGCAAGTGCAATGCTCAACCTTCTCAAGATAACCGTAAAGACATGGTGAAGAAGCTTGAGAAGGGATCAACGGATGCTTGCATCAAGCTCCATCTAGAAGGCCACAAGTCAAACAATGGCAAATGTTGACGGTCCTTAAGTATAAAATATAATCATCAAATAAATAAAGAAAAGGATCCAAATGCAACCAACACCTAGACTTAGGGTTTTATCTGACAGAATTCCACGAGTTTTGGTGTTTGTCTATTTCTGTAGGGGGTTATCAGGAAATAAGGAAGAAAGGCCCACATGTCGGGTTTACATAGAGATATTAACGTGCCGCGCAATTTTCTACCATCTAGAAGACTCCAAAAGCCACGAGACCGAAGCGGAGGCGAAACGGGGCCAGGACCTGGGCGCCCGCCCAGTTTCCTTTGGCGCCCGCCCACCTGCCGAGCCCAATCAGGACTCTTTCTCTCGGGAGATCTCCACCGACCTATTGGATCCAGAATAACGTAGTACCACATCGCCTACCAACCCAAAAATGCATAGAAGGGGAGGACTATATAAGGAGACCCCCCTGGCCCCTAGAGAAGACAGGAAATTATCATAGAGATTGAGGGGTGCCCTCGAAGGAAAACCTCTTCTCTAAATAATATTTCTTTTTAGGCTTAGCAACCAATGTAAGGTAGAAATAGATCTTCTAGTTTCTACTAGATTGAGAGAGATAGAGTGGAGGTGTGGATCGAAGGAAGGTCGGCCTGTCGGTGTCTACTACGAGTTGTACCTGCGGGATCAAGTCTCCTAACCCGAGGCTTGCTTCTAAGATTCTTCAGTAATTCGACTTCTAATTCTAGTAAGTTCTTGTTTTATTGTTCTTTGGTTTATGAGTTTACTTTAATCCTCTTCTGGTTGAGTATTAGAGTAATCACTTGCTAGCGTAAACGTGGTGTTTAGGCTAGGGTACTCATAGATATCCCCTGACTAGCTGGACCGTGGTAGTAGCGAGGAACGTGACATTTCTGAGTTACCTTTGCAGATCACATCTCGTTAGCAGGATGGGTAGGTTTATAGGTGCGGGTCGAACATCCTTTGTGTTGTCTAGATTCCGTGAGCCACCCCAATAGAACAGTAGATCATCCTTACCAAGGTTAGAACGAGACTACGGTTGCAGTCTTCTCTATACATCACTCACATCGAGAGACATTCTTTGTAGCCTAAAGGGGTAGTAGCAATAGATTTGGTTAGTCAGATGCACCCTTTCTCCTAGTGGTAAAAATATAAATACGATAACTCTGGATAACCCCCCGGGTGAAATGCTCACCGATATCCGTGCGCTTACGGATCATTTTCTAATTGCGTTACCAAATATCAACAAGCATTTCTGGCGCCGTTGCCGGGGAGAAATAGCGTTTGCTGAGATAACTTTGAGTCTTGCTATTATCTTGTATTATACTTTTATACTTTTATTCTTTTATCTTTTAATTTTTATCTTTATGGATAACTCAAATTCCATACCTATTATTGAATTCTCTGCACCTTCGTAGACCAGCCATAGACCATGGGAGTCAACACGTCCTGCCCCTAATTATGATCTGTGTCCGGAGTTGATTGCAATAGGTCAAAACCAACCCTTTTCTATAGCCGAGGTCCTATCTTTTAATCAAGAAGATAATGCACTTTTAGCTACACCTAGGGAATTTGTTAATCTTTTTATAAATTCTAGTTTAGACCTAGCCCTACAAGACCATGTTTTTTCTCGATATTTTCACATTGGTCTTAATCATATAACCTTTGGTAGAGTCCTTCTTTCTTTATCTATTAGTAAAGGAAGGTATGTCTTCATTCGCGGACATCCTTCTTGCACTAGTCTTCATAAAAATATCCAAGAGATAGAGAAGGAATCATCTCCCAGACGAGGAAAGGAAGTTTCCATAGCCAATTTCCAAACATTTCAATCCCATAATTCGGCTATCCATCCCATCCTTGAGCTTAATAGTTTCTACTATGCTCTTTCTCTTGAACCTCCCCATAATCCTATGAATCTATCTAGACATCTCATGCATAAGAAGGAGGATCAAGAAGAGCAACATCAATGGCTAGAGGGCATTAAAAATCCATGTGCTATCACCATTGAATGGATATATAAAACAAACTTGAGAGACAATCCTAGAGGAATTTTAAGCATTCATGAAGAATCATCCTTGGAGTTTGAGAATGAGAGAAACAATAGTGAGCATGGAAGTTATTTCATAAATACCTTACCAAGTCCTTGCTCATATAAAACATCTCCCCAATCAATCGGTCTCTCCATCATCACCACATTTGAGATCTCCAACCCCCTCTTCCTTTCTATTTATAAAAACTTTAAAAGGGCGGTTGTCGATGCATATGTCTATAATAAATATTGTAGATCTCGTTGAGTTGATCTTGATATAGGTAGGTGTTGGAGGGGAAACCACTTCACCAACATAACTTGATGGTTTCCCAAGGATAAGCTTAGCAAGCACTTATCAGATCGTAACATGAACTTCTAATTATTTGCAACATTGCCTTGTGTATTGAGCATATTGAGATAATTATAGAAATATTCCTTCGGGTATTCTTGCCACTAACCTTTCCAGGATTGGAGCAAGAAGATCGGATGAATGACAAGCGCAAGGTATGCCCAACCAATCATCATGCAACATTAAATTAAATTCATCCAATCTTGAATTTTGGGGGAGTACTTTACATAAAACATCCTTTGCCATGCTGCTATATTGGTTGTCCTTACCTTTGAGACATGCTCAATTTGTTAAATACACTACTTCATCTCCACTTGAGTAGATCTCTATAAAAGCCATCATGCTACCTTTGTTTATCCTAGTAAGTGTTAGTTTGGAAGTACTGGACACACTTCCAATGGCATTTAAATTAAGCATGGTGCTTAGGTTAAATAGCCTTCCTTAATCTGATTAGACATGGAGTCTAGTTTGGTTACTGAACTAAAAACTGCTTGAGTAGATATTGGTATAATTTGTGGGACTAACCCCTGCAGGAGAACTTTCAATATTAACCTGGGAAGTCCTGAGATAAACTCACATTGGAGATGAAGAAAGTGACACATGAAGTTTAACAATTTGCACAAGAAAGACGTAGCTCATAAGAGATGATTCATGGAGGGTGCCATAAACACGATGCACAACCGCTAAGAAAGGAAAGCTTCCACAAGGTGATACTGTACCATCACTCTTCAAGTAAGGTAACATCTTAAGGTACTTGACTAACACTTTTATAAGCTCCTCCTTGGTTCTGGCATTCACATAAATAAAGAGACAAACATGTATGATTTATAACTCCAAATTAACCAACTCAATTAATTCAACATGTTTAGTCCTTTAATCTTTGTTCTTAGTACTACCTTCGTGACCCCACACTCCTAATCATATAAGCTAAAGTATTGCACATGCAATCTTTGGAAGGTATAAACAAAACATAAATATAGATAGATTATCTTTCCATTAGGTCGAGCCATCTGATCTGACAAATGCTACACTCATGATCCATCAACTTTGTCTTGGTCACTATGCTTAAGGTTAGAGAAGAACAAATACACTTTTGGTTCTGTTGGTGTTTTCCACCAACAGGACCCATGCACTTGATCTCTACCTTGTCTCTATGAGCAGGAACACTTCGAGCATAATATGAAGGAGTTTTACAACTCCCAGATTCCACCAAGTGAAGAACTAGGATCTACGAGCACAAACACACTAGAGATACTGGACGCTCAGGCAATCACTGCCCTGAGATGCTTGAGGACGTGAACTACATCAACAACAATAACAACTATTACTAGAACCGTCCTCAACAACATCAAGGTTGGAATCAACAGAGGCCTAATTACTCAGAGAGGTGATCTAGGACGCCCCGTCATCCCGATCTCCATCGGCATGGTGGACTTCCCAGAAGCACTCTGCGACTTTGGCTCCAGCGTCAACATTATGCCCAGGGTTGCAGATCGGACACTCAGTTTCCCAAAGGAAATATTGAAGAACCTCTGTGTCCGAGTTGGTACCTTGTATGCTCTAGCAGACTTCATGGTGATAGAGACTGGTACTGAGGAGAGGGCACCCATCATCTTAGGGAGGCCATTCCTAAACACTAGAGTTGTCATCTACGCTAATGCTGCCAAGATCAGTCTCTACATCAAGGGGTAGAAGGAGACTTTCCTTCAAGAACAAGACTACACAAATTTCAGAGCAATCCCGACATGAACCAAGAAAGAGGACCAACAGGAGGAACAGGAACAAGCAAATGTGGACCGAGTCAGCTAAGATGGTCACTGCAGCTCAAGGAGGTCAAGACTCAAGTCACCTTTCTTGATCAAGAAGGACGACCTTGGTGTTCCAAGCATTGAGTGCAAAATCAACATATACTCTTTTTAGAAGACACTCTACGACACCGGATCTGACGTCAACATAATGGCCGTAGTCACTTATCAGCTCCTGCATGGAACCATGCCCCTACAAACAACATACATTCAGCTCTAGATGATTTTCAGGGCATTGACATGGGAGAAGACGAGTATGATCCACCCACCATCCTTGGAAGACCGTTCCTCAACACTATCAAAGCAATCATCTATATTGGAACCAGAGAAGTCCACATGCACTTCCCCTCTGAGAAGGTACGCCACTACTTTAATGATTCTAACTATATAGTTGAAAATTCTAAGCAGGTCAGGACAAGAAGAAGACAACGCAACCGCAACCAGAGGAGGCAAATCATCAAGGACGGATAGGTAGACTACGAAGGAGAAGTGATAAGGTCTGAAGACATATAGCTTGAATAGAACTGTCCAGAGGAGACTGTAGCACCGAGTCAGGTGTGGAGAGAAAAGATAGTTATACACGAAGAGGAGGCACCGCCGGAACCACCGACTACGCCACCTAGCGAATCCCAGGACGACTGAAAACACAAGGAGTCCCATTCGGAGGACTTAAAAACACCGAACGCCTTGCCAAGAGGTAAACTTGGTAGTTATCCTTTTCCTCTCAATTATTTAATCACGTTCATATCATCTCGAAAAAAAATAAAAAAATAGTAAGCCCCATGTGAGTATGCTCATGGCATAAAACCCATAAGTACATTCACTGTGGTGGCATAAATATAAAATAAATAAGTTTTCATCTTACAATAAAAATATAAAAATAATAAGTGCATGATCCTACTAAATAAGTAACATTTATTGAGGAGGCTCAACATGATAAAGGCTAGATATTTATGCTAACACTTAACCAGTTCCACAAAGCTTTGTTGTTTATTTGAGCTCCACAGAATTCAAGGATCAAAGAAGACTAGCAGACGGAGGACATTCTAATCGCTGTCAGAATGCTACTGACTTTCAAATACACCTCTGCCACCTGCTAGCTACATCAAAAGAAATTACGTCAAAATCCAGCTTGGGGGAGAACACCCCCATTTATCCAGCTAAGTGTTTCTACTCGCGATTATACTTTATTCAAATAATAAAAGATGCATAATCATAAAAACCCAAATAAAGATTTTGTGCTTTTATATATATCTTTGCTTAGTTTGCTAAATAAATAAATAAATAAAGTTTGCTATGAACCCTCATGATAAACTCTCACATGGAAATGATGAATAGTTGCTCTGCCATGACTAGTTCTTAAAATTAAAATCTCTCTCAAGTTTAGGCATAACTGTTATAATTTAAACCTGCTCTAAACCTGAACTTGTGGGAAGAGTACTTGATCTAAAGTCTAAGTCGTTAACGGATATGATATGGGAAGGTTGAGCTGCTGTTTATCTGTTCCTAGATATGCTAGAATTCTAAAGAATTTTATCTTTGAAAATCTTTAAAATAACACATGATGAGTTCCTGTATGATGAGAGTTTAAAATCCTACCACAGCCATATATACATGCTTGCTAGACTTTGAGCCATATATTTACTTTTTACTGATTATGAGCATTGAGTATGGTCAAGCTGTGTAGACCCTTAGGAGCTTGTCATGTGGTTAAAATCAATATTCACTTGCACGTTCACTCATACATGCTACTTCTACTCCGGAAGTACTATCCACATATATCCACTCATTTCCATCTCCACATTCACCCGAAATTATTCTACTCCTAATCCGGGAGAGAATAGCCAAAAATATTTTCCTATCCCTGTTATTCCCTGTGAAATAAATGCTCGAGTTATCTTGGTTACTACCACTTGCTATACTATTTTAGGAGATGAGTGCTCTAAAAAAAAGAAGAAAAAAAATAAAAAAAAAATAAATAATATACGAGGAAATAAAAAGGGGCAAGTGCCCGGAACCTCGAAGAAAAGAAAAAGTGAGACGAGAGGTAAAAATGGACAAGTGTCCGACAGTAGAATTAAGGGTACAAGATACCCACCTGAGAGGAAAGAAAAAGAAAATATAGAGCATCTCATTCTCCCCAAAAAGGTTCAAAGTGCAAGAAAGGTATGTATCCCCTCAAAAGAGCAAAAGTAGAATTAGACTTTCACCATTATTATCATCATCATCACCATACACCATTCATTCGCCACACATGCACATCTTGATTTGACTTATTGACTTGTTTCTCTGGACTCATAGTTTGACTATGCAATAAATGTCTTGTAAGTATGTATTAGCTGTCTCCCACCTATGAGCTCCAGATATCAGAACCTTATTAGAGTAGGGTGAGAGAGAAGGCAATATCACTATGCCTCATACCAAAAATACCACATACTTTGAGAGAAGGCATATACCATTACTGCCTTGGTAAGGATCCAGAAATACCACAAAAGAGAGATTTGAGAGAATCATATAAGGAATCTCTGAGTTTTATTTGAAAACTTGCAAAAACTCCAGAGCTATAGCTGATCAAGAACAAGATACATGGTGCTTGACTTGACCGTTCTATCTTTTAACTGCTCAAGACACAAGTGACGGTTACAAGCCCCATGGTGAAAGGTAAAATGAGTAAGTTTTAAGTCTTAACAGTTTATTCTAACTCAGAGATGAGATCTTGCTTGAATGCGTGTGTACTTTTAAGAAATAAAACCACTGCAGAAACTCTTGAGTTCATCCTTGCTCAGGGACAAGCAAGAGGTAAGCTTGGGGGAGTTTGTTGACGGTCCTTAAGGATAAAATATAATCATCAAATAAATAAAGAAAAGGATCCAAATGCAACCAACACCTAGACTTAGGGTTTTATCTGACAGAATTCCACGAGTTTTGGTGTTTGTCTATTTCTGTAGGGGGTTATCAGGAAATAAGGAAGAAAGGCCCACATGTGGGGTTTACATAGAGATATTAACGTGCGGCGCAATTTTCTACCATCTAGAAGACTCCAGAAGCCACGAGACCAAAGCGGAGGCGAAACGGGGCCAGGACCTGGGCGCCCGCCCAGTTTCCTTGGGCGCCCGCCCACCTGCCGAGCCCAATCAGGACTCCTTCTCTCGGGAGATCTCCACCGACCTATTGGATCCAGAATAACGTAGTACCACATCGCCTACCGACCCAAAAACGCATAGAAGGGGAGGACTATATAAGGAGACCCCCCTGGCCCCTGGAGAAGACAAGAAATTATCATAGAGATTGAGGGGTGCCCTTGAAGGAAAACCTCTTCTCTAAATAATATTTCTTTTTAGGCTTAGCAACCAATGTAAGGTAGAAATAGATCTTCTGGGTTTCTACTAGATTGAGAGAGATAGAGTGGAGGTGTGGATCGGAGGAAGGCCGGCCTGTCGGTGTCTACTCCGAGTTGTACCTGCGGGATCAAGTCTCCTAACCCGAGGCTTGCTTCTAAGATTCTTCAGTAATTCGACTTCTAATTCTAGTAAGTTCTTATTTTATTGTTCTTTGGTTTATGAGTTTACTTTAATCCTCTTTCGGTTGAGTATTAGACTAATCACTTGCTACCGTAAACGTGGTGTTTAGGCTAGGGTACTCATAGATATCCCCTGACTAGCTGGACCGTGGTAGTAGCGAGGAACGTGACATTTCCGAGTTACCTTTGCAGATCACATCTCGTTAGCAGGACGGGTAGGTTTATAGGTGCGGGTCGAACATCCTTTGTGTTGTCTAGATTCCGTGAGCCTCCCCAATAGAACAGTAGATCATCCTTACCAAGGTTAGAACGAGACTACGGTTGCAGTCTTCTCTATACATCACTCACATCGAGAGACATTCTTTGTAGCCTAAAGGGGTAGTAGCAATAGATTTGGTTAGTCAGATGCACCCTTTCTCCCAGTGGTAAAAATATAAATACGATAACTCTGGATAACCTCCCGGGTGAAATGCTCACCGATATCCGTGCGCTTGCGGATCATTTTCTAATTGTGTTACCAAATATCAACAGCAAAGTCAAGGGACAAGCTAAAAATGTGCAGTCTGTCCAAAATGCAGCAAATGTGCTCAAGGCTATGAGGGTTGAAGATTGTGGCAGTGCTGCATCCCAGTGCGGTGGTGCTGCATCTAGTCAGAATAGGAAAGCCCCCAAGTTCACAAAGGTGCAATTTCAACCAAAGAAGACTCTCATCACTTGCTTCAAGTGCAATAAAGAGGGTCACCATGTCAAAGATTGCACTTTGAAGAAAGAAGAGATGGGCATGAGCAAGATCCAAGAGAAGAACAAAATGGCTCATGTCAAGTGCTCCAACATGGGACATAATGCCTCTAAGTGTTCCAACAAGGCTGATGGCCATGAAACACTTCCAAATAAGAAGACAAGAAGAAGCAAGAGGAAGTGTTATGGATGCAATAAGAAGGGTCATGAAGTTGCATCATGCCCCTACATGAAGGATGAGGGCTTGGCATTGGCAAGAAAGAGGCTCATCAACAAGGTAGCAAATAAGGTGCAAGATAAGAACGTGTCTTGCAAGAACAAACACCGCACTTGCTACACCTGTCGAGAAAAGGGACATCTAAGCATGGGTTGTCCCATTGGTAACACTCCTAAGCTCAACTCATCAATTGATTCAAATATGCTTAGGAGGCCTAAAAATGACACTTGTGCTAGGAAGGTGATTGGTTCACCACGTGCTAGCACAAAGGCCATTTGGGTGCCTAAGTCTCTTGTGACTAACCATGATGGACCCAACATAGCTTGGGTACCAAATTGTGCTTGATGAGTGTTGTAGGTACTTAAAGGTGATATGATGCTTCGGGGTGCTTGAGCAAGTTAACTAAAAATATTCACTCAAGCTATCAACCAATTCATATTGTTTCTTCTTATATGGTTGACCTGAAGATAAATTAATGAAATTATTTCAAACTTCATATGCACCTAACCCTTGCTAGCTAGCCATTTGACTTGTGTAGTCTCTGATAGTTCACAAGTATGTGTGTATTTGTGAATTATCAAGAGTGGCTAGAGTATTTCAAGTTAAATGAATCATTTGCCATATGATGCTTTTAATGGCTCTCTAGTAGAGCAAGATCTTGTTTATGCTGTAGGTAATGAGGAATCATCTTAAAATTGCCACTGGTGATATGAGACCAAAGAAGTCCAAGTAACAGTGATAAGGATATCATCAAGCTGCTGCTGCACCTAATTCCGCTGACACCTTAGAGCAGTAGTGCCGCCCCTATATAGATAGCAGCAGGTGACATCAGTCCAAGACATGGATGAAGCCTACAACATGATGATAAACAAAGTCAAGATGAAGAGACCATCTCATCCATTATATCTCAAGAAGGGTGAAAATTTATGAGAAGAGGTTGTGCGTGGCTTAATTGAATAATTCACAAGTTTGAAGGTTACTCTTCACCTAAAGTGAGATGTTGCTGCTAGAAGTCATATTGATCAAAAATCTGAATTTGAATAAAATCAAGTTTGAGGTTGAATTGGATGAGCTATGTTAGAAGAATTCACAAGATGACAAGTACTGATAAGAGGACTGAATGGAAATTGCATCTTGTGAGTATTCTCAACCAAATCCACCTCAAGATTGGACAAGAAGCAAAGAAGAATTGTGAAATATTAAATCTGTCCAGAAATTTGAAAATCTGAATTGGCTGCCTTCAAGCATGGATTTGGAAGTCCATACACTGATGAATTGACCTGAAACATTATGAGCATGACACAAATATCTGATACTTGTTTCTGTACAGTTTACATGAAGATTGGTTAAGAAGAAAAACAGTTTTGAGTTTAATTCTGTCAGCTTCAGCATTGCAGATTCAGACCATAGCAGTTTTGGTAGAAAATTATTTTGACTGATCCAATGGAGTCCAAATGAGATGAAATTTATACAGAAGTTAGTGGACTCATAGATGAAGACCTCTACCAAATTTCATGCATATTGGGCTAGTGGTCTGAGAGATATGAATTCTTCTCTGAGGATGACAGAATCTGAAAATTGACTGTTTGGAATTGGATTGCAGTGTAACAAGATTCAGTTGGCTCTCAAGTTGGTCATGAAAGATTTATTAAAAATGAGCAGCATCAGTTTGGATAAAGGAGTTTCATTGGAAGAAGAGAACTCATACAAGGATCCGAACAAGTTGCAATCAGATTACAAGCAGTAGCAAATAATTGCAATTAGTTGTTAGAAGAATTCAAATGCAGTCTGTTAGAAACAGCAGCTAAGATCAGTTGAAACTTGATGAAACTAATTGGCTTCAGCAGTAACAAGTAGCAAAAATGAGTTACAATCAGATGGTGCTAGCTGAAATCAATTGGAAGCAACTGAAACTAGCTTAAACTAATTAAATTACAGCAGCCTGAAGGAGTTTGAAACCAGTTGGAATGCAGTGTAAACTTCTCCCTTGACCTCATGGTAATGATATGCATGAGTGTACTCTATGTACTCTTGTATGCACATATTAAGGTGGAGTTTAGACTATATCTTGTAAGACTATTGGTTTCTTTCAAGTGTATGTTGTGCAGTCCCACACAATGGAAAAAGGAAGATAGATGATTCCAATGGATTCTCTTAGTGCTTCACAACTATTCTAAGATCTTGCTTTTTATAAACCAAGTGCTCCCAGTTTAATGTTGAATGCCCCAATCCTTTAGTGGAACTGGATTTGAATGAGTTGGAGAAAAGAATTAAAAATGGGCTTTCTTTGCTATTTCTTCTCTCTAGAGCTCATCAAGTGTTCATGAACCATTCCATTGATCACCCAGGATCTTGTCAACAAAGAGTGGAAACTCCTAGTTCACAATTTGCAAATTTCATGAATTTTACCTTTTGCTCTTTGTGGGTTGCCTTAGGTAAAGAAAGAACTAGGAACATAATTTATATCTTGGATGATCATAAGAGCTCTAAGTCATCACATGTCATCAATTGAGAAATATATGGCCATCCAAATCATTGGATTCTCACTTATGATGGTCATATAAATAAAAATCTATGTGGTGATCTATCTACCTTGGTGGTGGTATGTTTCCTTGGCAAAATTTCAATTGTTGCAAAATTATGATGCCTTGACCAAGATATAGGATGAACTCCTCTTGACTCTTAAACCGATTCAAATGCACTTTACAAGTAATTCAAGTACTTGCTGCATATATTAAGGGGGAGCCCATTCTATGTCCTGTGTCTTTGAGACTAACCTTTTCTTCTAGTGAATTTGTGTAGTCTCTTGGTGAGAATAAGTTTCTCATGGGTATGCTACATTAACTCAATCCAATTGGAGGGAATTTAGTCTATGTTATGAGGTTTTGCAATTAGTGATCAACATGCTTTCACATCCAAACGGTCACTAGTTGTGACTATAGCTTGTGCAATTTAAATGCTACCTCTTGTCTTTGTGAGCATTGTCTAGGAGATGTTATGAGACACAAGAATCTATTTCAATTGGCATCAACTTGTGAAGACTCTTTCAATTGGTGTCAAAATTATGAAGATCATATTTCATTTGGTATTGGTGGATAATTTTTCAAATTTGGTATATCAAGAAATATGTCTTCAATTGGTATCTCATAATGACATCAAGAGCTAGCAATGGACTTTCAATCAAAATCAAGCACAAGTTTTGGTTATCTCCTTAAAGATGATGATGAAAAGAGATGGGCACATGAAATCTTTTTGCATAAAGAAATGTTAAGCCCATCAAAGCACCAAATTCAACTCATGAAAATCATTATCATGGTGGAGATTCGAGGCTTAGAACAAAGGTATATCGCTCCATGAACTCTTGTATTACCTTTGTGCATCTAGGCCCTTACATGCTAGTGTGTGCATGTGTATGCAATATTTGAGCCACACCATGAGTTTGTTCTTATGGTGACGATTAGAGAATGATTTAGATATTTGGTTGATACTTCTGTGGTGATAAAGTGAGTTTGTCTCATGTTAGAACTATCATCTAAGTGAGGTATGAGCTAAATATACTAACTTCTCAAGAATCTTGACTTAAAGTGTTGCATACTTTGTTTGGTAGAAAACTCAGGAGAGAAATCCTATATGCTGAATTTTTACCTACCTCTTGCCCTCACTTGTCTGCCATTATTTCTTCCTCTGGGTGCATAGATACTTTTTGGAGATTAATGCCAAAGGGGGAGAAATATTGGGGTAGAATGTAAGGGAGGAGAGATTGATATGCAGATTTAAAGGGGTAAAATAGAGGCATATAAGATTTTTCAATTTTTGTGTGGAGTGTGCAAAGTTAGTTTAAATTGATGCTCTTGATAAGGAAATTTTATGCTAGTGTGTGATATTCATGCCTTGAATGATGTATTGTTTTTGTTTTCTCTGAAGTGCATGAACTGTCATGAGCATCACGTTTATCATGATGACACCTTGCACCCCACGGATGCTAAGATATAGAAGAGTTTCCACACCTTTTCTTAAATATGTGCATTTGGCATGTGAGGCCAAAATTTGAATTCTATTTAATGCACACATTTAGGGGGAGCTCACTATATCAGAAGATTCAAAATCTTATTATTTATCAATCTCTTGTAAGCTCTAATTGTGTTGTCATCAATCACCAAAAAGGGGGAGATTGTAAGTGCATCTAGCCCTTTAGTGGGTTTTGGTGAATTGAATGACAACACAGTTAAAGGTCTAACAAGTTTGCTAAGTGTATCAAAGGTTCAACAAGAAAGCAAACTTGATGCTATTTCGCATAATGTTCAAATGAAGACCAAAGTTGTGTATTGTTGTAAACTAAAGCTTGATTGATATCAACACTCATATCAAGAAGATATTCAAGCAAGGATCACAATATTGAAGAATGGTTTTTCAATGAATGCTTAACATGATGTGACTTGAGTATGGCTCGATAGGGTGAAGATAGCAAGGAAAGGGCTTGGAGGGACTAAGCGAAGGTGAAGGCCAAGCAATGGCTTGTAGACCGAGGTACCATGGCTAAGGTGAAGAAGAGAGTACTTGCATTGAGTCGAGGTACTAATTGAGCTATGAGGAGTCATATTGTGTTGAGGATCAAATCATTAGTGGAAGTGACTTGAAGCCATGGATTGAACTCACATGTGTTGAAATGATTCAAGTCACATGCTCAAGCTATATTTACTCAAAGAGAGGAGACAAAGTTAATTGCATCCCTAATGAAGTGATAGTGAGAAGTGGCATATGAAGACATTGAAGACTCAAGTGGTTAAAATGGTTATATACTTTTGATCTTGAGTTTAGGATATGTCGTACTATAAAGAGGGATGCAAATTTAGTTGGTCTGAGGAAGATAGAGTGCTCAAGTATTAAAACTAAATCAAAAGAGAGACACTCTAGCACTTCACGAGCACGTAGAATAGTTTTGTTTGACTTGGGGTGTCGGAAGTCCCGACGTATGTCGGAACAGATGACGTATGTCGGAAGTGATGACGTTCGTCGGAAGTCCCGACACCTGGCCCTCTTGCTACCTCTGCTCGCGCTTGCGTCGGAAGTTTCGACGTGCGTTGGAACTGATGACGCATGTCGGAACTGATGACGTTCGTCGGAAGTCCCGACACCTAGCCCTCTTGCTACCTCTGCTCGCGCTTGTGTCGGAAGTCCCGACGTACGTCGAAACTGATGATGTATCGGAAGTGATGACATGTGTCAGAACTGATGACGCGTCGGAACTGATGACGTGTGTCAGAACTGATGACGTTGACTGGTTTTGTGCAGACTTCTAACTAAGGTGAACAGTGTTTTTAGTGTATGTCGGAAGTCCCGAGATCCGCGTCGGAACTTCCGACGTAGATCTGAACGGTTAGTTTTCAGCTTCTTGTATAAATAGCTTTCTCGACCCTTCAGAAGAGCACCTCTCTAGCTCCCAAAAGCTCCTCTCTTCTATCCCCTTTGCTCCTAACTTCAAATCTTTCAAGGGATTGAGTGAGAGAAGGATTCTTGGTGAGAGAAACATCAAAGCAAAGCTTGAGCACTTGATTTCTTCGTCAAGCCGGTTGGATTTGTGTTTGTTACTCTTGGAGCAAGGCTCCTAGCCAGCTAGGCGTTGCCCGTGGAGCTTCCAACTTATGTGGTAGCCCCGGGAGGTTTGTAATCACTCAAATCATCTAGTGAAATCACCCCTCATCTCAAGAGATTGCTCTCTTGACTTGAGAACAAGGATAGGGTTGAAAGAGACCCGAAAAGCCTGTGTGGCTTCCTCAACAACGTGGACATAGGCAAGCCTTGGTGGCAAGCTGAACCACGGGATAAATACCTTGTCACTTTGTGTTCTTGCTATTTGTGTTGCTCTCTACTTGTTTATTTGTGATTCTAGGGTTTGGTCCCGATCTACAAATTGGTGGCTCTCTAAGGTCAAGGAAGAACTTCGATAACTTCATCTTACCACTAGGAAGTGGGGTTGTAAGTTATTGGCTTCACAAAGTTCATTTAAGCACTTGTAGTTCATTTCCCGTAGGCGTCGGAACTTCTGACAGTTTGTGTTGGAACTTCTGACAACGTCGGAAGTTCGGACCTAAACTGTCATCACTTCCGACAGTTGCTGACAAGTGACTTTGAGTTGTGTAGAAATTTTTAGATACGCCTATTCACCCCCCCTCTAGGCGACATCAAGGTCCTTACAGACATAGTCTGGGTTATGCCCTGATGAGGATCGGCTGGGTCTACCGATGGGATATCTTCAGCTGCGAAATTGATTAATGCTGAGAATAATGACAGTTTCTTTACAAGTCAGTGGTAAATTCTTGAAATACAATAACTGATGGCATACCTTGTGTAAGAGCAGCGATGGCTTGTGTTGATATTTGGGAACGCAATAAGGAATTGATCCGCAAGCGCACGAATATCGGTGAGCACTTCACCTAGGAGGTTATCTAGAGTATCGTATTTATTTTTTTTACCACTAGGAGAAAGAGTGCATCTGACTAACCTGGTTTATTACTACTAACCCTTTAGGCAACAAAGAATGTTTCTCGATGTGAGTGATAAATAGAGAAGACTACAACCGTAATCTCTTTCTAACCTTGGTAAGGATGATCTACTGTTCTATTGGGGAGGCTAACGGAATCTAGACACCACAAAGGATGTTCAACCCGCACCTATAAATCCTATCCTTCCTGCTAACGAGATATGGTCTGCAAAGGTAACTCGGAAATGTCACGTTCCTCGCTACTACCACGGTCTAGGTAGTCAGGGAATATCTATGAGTACCCTAGCCTAAACACCACGTTTACGCTAGCAATGATTACTCTAAACTCTACGTGAAGAGATTAAAGTAAACTCATAAACCAAAAGAACAATAAAACAAGAACTTACTAGAATTTAGAAGTCGAAATACTGAAGAATCCTAGGAGCAAGCTTCGGGATAGGAGAACTTGATCCCGCAGGTACAAGCTCAGAGTAGATACGGACAAGCCGGGCTTCCTCCGATCCACACCTCCACTCTATCTCTGTCAATCTAGTAGAAACTAGAAGATATATTTCTACTTACATTGGTTGCTAAGCCTAAAAAGAAATTTTATTTAGAGTAGAGGTTTTCCTTCGAGGGCTCCCCTCAATCTCTATGATAACTTCTTGTCTCCTCCAGGGGCTAGGGGGTCTGCTTATATAGTCCTCCTCCTCTGTGCATTTTTGGTCCAGCAGGCGATGTGGTACTACGTTATCCTTGATCCTTTAGGTCGGTGGAACGTCGTGTGCAAAGAGAGTCCCGAACAGAGTCCAGAGGGGGGCGGGCGCCCAGGTCCTCAGGGAGGGCGCCCTGGGCCTGGCCCCTTTCAGCCTCTGCTTCGTTCTCATGGCTTCTGGAGTCTTCTAGATGGTAGAAAATTGCGCGGTGCGTTGATATCTCTATGTAATCCCGATATGTGGGCCTTTCTTCCTTATTTCCTGATAACCCCCTGCAGAAACAGATAAACAACAAAACTCGTAGAATTCTGTCAGATCAAACTCTAATTCTAGGTGTTGTTTGTATATTGGTCCTTTCTCTTGTTTATATGATAATTAAAATTGATACTTAAGAACCGTCAACAAATACCCCCATACTTAGGCTTTTACTCGTCCTCGAGAAAAGGATGGTTAAGAACAATATCTGGGGCAAAACATTTTAAAACATTCTTTTCATAATTGCAGGGTATTAAAATCCACTGTGAACTATAGTCAAGGAAGTATATGGTTAAGAGTGGAGATCCTTTCTTCTCAATCCTGTCACTTGGAGTTTTTTGAATATATTTTTGAAAGAAAATTAGCATACCTTTTATCCTCATAGGTTCTCTCAGATCACTCATTATCTTTTATATATCTCACTGAGGCTGTTTTAATTTGCAAAATTTCTCAAGCATACTTACCTTATATTTATTGCCTGATCAAAACGGGATCCGAGGAGGGGAATGTCATACTCTTAGATCAAAGACTTTGGAAATTAAAACCTTTGTCAACTCTTGCTGGCATATTGCTTATTAGAGGAA
Organism: Sorghum bicolor; assembly: GCF_000003195.3. Classification (NCBI taxonomy): domain Eukaryota; kingdom Viridiplantae; phylum Streptophyta; class Magnoliopsida; order Poales; family Poaceae; genus Sorghum; species Sorghum bicolor. The sequence continues at coordinate 21,184,737 of NC_012874.2, forward strand.
CCATGGGCTATCATTTTCTTTCTTCTTCTTCTTTTTCTTTTTTTTTACGTGAATACCGAGGTATCCCTAATTCTACTGCTGGACGCTTGTCCATTTTTTCTGCAAGGTTATCGAGCACTTGCTCCTTTTGATTTCCTCGAAATATCTTTATTTTTGCATAGCCCATGCTTCTAATGCTATAATACTTCGGAAGAGTGAATCTTTCTGAATAAATGTCTTGATCTTAGGAGCATGATAAATCTCTCAACAAGGGTCTAACTCATTTTGAACAAACTCAATACATAGTAGATAGCTTTTATAATCATAATTAATATTTTCAGTTTTTATCAGGCATATAAAACACTGAGGATGGTAGCTAGAATTTGAAGATAAATTCTCCAAGCAACAGTGATATCAAGAATAAGAAACTCATACTCTACCATCTCACATTCCATACTGACTTAAGTAACACAGGGTTTTAAAATGATTTTATAATAGTTGCAAGTTTTCAGGAAATATCACAGAGTGAGATTAATCATGATTAGAAACATTTTAATCTTTATCATGTCGGAAACAATATTCTGCATAATCCAAGATATGTGTATGTGTAAAGTAAAGTGTGAAGAGTATGTACCTGAATTGTGGAGTGGTGTAATCGAAGTGTGTTTGGCATGTCGAGAGATCTCCCCCATACTTGTTTTCTGCTTTCTTGCACAAAAATAAAGTAGAGACACACAAAACATAATAATAATAACACTCTTTATTAATCTTGAGGCATTTATTACAAATAACTAGTAAACTGACGATAATAGTAGCAAACTGACAATAATAGTAAACCTAAACCGAATTTAAAGATAGATAACTAAGATGCATTGCCTCAAGGTCTAATCTAGATAACTTAGCGGCGCTCTAATTCCTTAATCTTCTTGTTGGCACTGGCAAGAACATGCCTAAGGCCTAGTATAACGGTGTTGTGGTTAGAGAGCTGCCTAGTGAGGGAATTAATCGAGGACTGGAGGTCAATGATAACTCTGTCTAGCATGCGAATGTCCTCATCAATATCTACTATAGTCTTGCGACGCTTGGGAGGTGTCTCAAAAGCATTGAGAGCATGCTTTGGGGCTACCTTTGGAGGGATGAAACGAACTTTGGCTGCTCTAATCCCTTCAAAGTAAGGTCTTTCTTCCTCTGTAGTGTAGCGTATGCTGCTGATCTCGCCGCTCCGGTTGGTGTTGACTCCAACGACCCTCTCATTGGGTCTAGGTGGAAGGATCCTCGTGCCAGTTGGCACCTTGATGGTGGTCTTCGTCTTGGATGATGATCCCTTGAGGAGTAGGGGTTGTGGCGGTGCGGTGAGAACTGGTTGAGCATGATAGGATTGGGCGGAGCTGCGTTGGCGTAATGGCATGGCTTCTAGCTGTCGCTCTGTGTTGGTCGGGACGAGAGCACGGGCGTCAGGGTCTTCCACAGGCTCCATGTTGAGGTTGAAGGGGACGACTTCCCAATCATCATGGAACTTCTCGGCCATTGGAGCAGCGAGGAACTCATCAAGCTCTAATTGAAGAAGAAGAGAAGGCTTGGTGGTTTGGTGTTTGAAAACTGATGTCAGGGGTCTGTTTATATAGGGTTCAAAAAGTGCCTCTAGGGGTTGTTCTGGTTGCTCCCGTCGATGTGCATGCGAAACTTTCCATCTAAGGGATTATTCGGATTACCATAAGTGCATTTTCCATAACAGAGAAAATCAGGACCGAGGGGGAACAGGAGCTGGGCGGCCGCCCACCTGATCTGGGCGCCCGCCCTCTCTCTGGCCCCTCTGTGGGCCCACTTTCTCGAGTGCGTTTCTAGATGCAAAACTATTTAGGAAAATATATGTACGACCAAAAAGCGTCAGACTAAAAAGGTCAGGCTCTAATTCTCCATGGGAAGGAAAAAATGGATTACGTCTATTTCTTCTAATTCTTTATTGGGCTCTAAAAATAATTTAAGACGTTGACCATTTACCTTGAATAACGTACCTTCGTCGTTTTGAAGTGTGAGAGCTCCATGGGATGATGAATTAATTACCTTGAATGGTCCTTCCCATTTGCTCCGGAGTTTTCCATGCCCGAAAAGCTTCACCCTATAATTAAAAAGTAATACCTTATCTCCGGGTGTGAACTCCTTATTGATTCTCTTGTCATGCCACCTTTTAACTCTTTCTTTGTAGATCTTCGAATTGTGATATGCTTTCTCTCGCCATTCTTCCAATTCTGATAGTTGCATTCTTCTATGATCTCCAGCAACATCTAGGTCCATATTCCATCTCTTTATGGCCCAGTGTGCTTTGAACTCTAGTTCAACAGGTAGGTGGCAAGTTTTCCCGTACACCAATTGGTATGGAGACATTCCAATTGGGGTCTTGTATGCTGTCCGGTATGCCCAAAGTGCATCCGGTAGCTTGTCTTTCCACGCCGTTTCCATTTCATTTACTGTCTTCTGAAGAATATTCTTAATTTGCTTGTTGGAAGTCTCTGCTTGTCCACTTGTCTGAGGATGATAGGGAATAGCGACGTTGTGACGGATTCCATGTTTTGATAGATATTGCTTGAAGCGTTTATCGATGAAGTGTGCTCCTCCATCACTTATCACTACTCTTTGGACTCCAAATCTTGGAAATATAATTTCTTCAAACATCCTCTTTGAACTGATGTTGTCGGCATGCTTGCAAGGTAATGCCTCTACCCACTTGGAGACGTAGTCAACTGCCACCAAGATGTACTCACACTTCTTTGATGGAGGAAATGGACCCATATAGTCTATTCCCCAGACATCAAAGAGCTCAATCTTAAGGTTGTTGGTGAGTGGCATGGCATCTCTTGTGTTTATGTTCCCATGCCTTTGACATGGCCCACATCTTCTGATATATTGCTTCGTGTCTGCATACATTGTAGGCTAGTAGAATCCACACTGCCAGATCTTTGAATGTGTACGGAATGCTCCATAGTGACCTCCATATGGTGATGAATGACATCTGTCGATGATCTTCCATCCTTCCTCAGTGGTCACACATCTCCTGAGTAAGCCATCAGAGCATACTCGGAAGAGGTATGGCTCATCCCATATATGTGAACGACTTTCTTGAATAAGCTTCTTCTTGTTTGCTCCTGGCGGTACATACCCTAAAACCATAAAATTAACAATATCTGCATACCAGGGGTCAGACCTGTTAATCCCGTAGAGCATGTCGTCCCGGAGTGAATCATTGATGGGGGTTTCCTATGGACTCTTAAAATACATTCTAGACAAGTGATCTGCAACAGAATTTTCTACTCCCTTTTTATCTTTTATTTCTAAGTCAAATTCTTGGAGTAATAAGATCCATCTAATCAGGTGAGGTTTAGCATCTTTTTTAGTGAGCAAATATTTTAGTGCAGCATGATCAGTGTAAACAATTATTTTAGCTCCAACTAAATAAGATCTAAATTTATCAATGGCAAAGACAACAGCCAGAAGCTCTTTTTCAGTGGTTGCATAGTTAAGTTGAGCTCCTGTCAAAGTTTTATTGGCATAAGCAATTGTATGATGCTTCTTATCTTTAGTTTGTCCCAATACTACCCCCACAGCATAATCACTAGCATCACACATAATTTCAAAAGGCAATGACCAATCATTGGTGCAGAGATGAGTGCTTTCTTTAATAAATTAAAAGATGTTAGACATGCATCATCAAATTCGAAAGGAGCATCCTTGGCTAGCAAAAGAGTAAGTGGTCTAGCAATGAATGAGAAATCTTTTATAAATCTGCGATAAAAACCAGCATGGCCAAGAAAGCTTCGAATTCCTTTTATATTCACAGGTGGAGGTAGTTGTTCAATTACTTCAATTTTAGCTTTGTCTACCTCAATACCTCTTTCAGACACTAAGTGTCCCAGCACTATTCCTTCCCTAACCATGAAATGACATTTTTCCCAATTAAGGACTAAGTGCTTTTCTTCACATCTTTGCAAAACCTTGTCTAAGTTTTCAAGACAACTATCAAAAGTTTTTCCATAAACAGAGAAATCATCCATGAAAACTTCCATAATATCTTCAATCATATCAGAAAATATAGACATCATGCATCTTTGAAAAGAAGCTGGTGCATTACATAACCCAAAAGACATTCTACGGTAAGCATAAGTTCCATATGGGCACGTAAAAGTGGTTTTGCTTTGATCATCAGGATGGATCGGGATCTGATGATACCCTGAATATCCATCTAAGAAACAGAAGAACGAATGGTTTGCTAATCGTTCTAGCATCTCATCTATGAAAGGTAAAGGAAAGTGATCCTTTCTCGTGGCTTTGTTTAGTTTTCTATAGTCTATGCACATCCGCCATCCTGTGACGGTGCGTTGCGGAATTAGCTCGTTCTTTTCATTCATAATAACAGTCATGCCTCCTTTTTTAGGCACAACTTGTACTGGGCTTACCCACTCACTGTGCGGCACAGGATATATAATCCCTGCATGCAACAACTTTATAACTTCCTTTTTAACTACCTCTCTCATAGTGTTGTTAAGTCTACGTTGGGGCTCTCGAGAAGGTGAAACAGAAGGATCTGTTGGAATACGATGGGTACAAATCATAGCACTGATTCCTGTAAGATCTTGGAGTGAGTAGCCGAAAACTGAGTGATGTTTCCCAAGAATGGTCATTAATCGTAGAGTCTGCTCCTGAGTGAGTTTATCGCTAATGATCACAGGAAACTCTGGATTATTGTTTAGGAAAGCATAGATAAGACTGGGTGGTAAAGTTTTGAGGGGTCTAAGTGTTTCTGCAAATTCATCTAAGGGTTCAGATTCAGAAGGTTCAGCTTCTTCTTCTATGAAGAAAGGAGTTTCGTCTTCTAAGTCTGGTTCTTCTAAAAGTTCAAGAGATGCAGCCTTTACCTCCTCCATAGGATCAGGCAAAAGATATGACTCGGCCTTATTGTTTAAGGAGTGTGAAATTATTATTGGGAATTTAAAAGTTTTTCCGAAAGAAATGTATAGCTTTCCAGTATGACCTTCATAAAGGAGTCTTCTAAAAGGTTGTCCTATCAACAGGTCGAAGTCCCATGTATCAAAGATGTAGAAGTTCAAATGAACCATGGAGCCTTGTACCGTAAGAGGTAGGACATTAATAATTCCAAGACTGGGGACTAATCGTCCCGAAGATTCCTTTATGACCTTTGTTGTGGGGGTTAAGACAAGATTTTTAAATAGTTTAAGTGCAAAAGATTCAGACATGATGTTGATCCCCACAACAGGATTATAAAGAACATTAAATCGATCAGAATTATAAGCACAGCGTATAGTTATAGGGGTGTGTCCAAACGGATCACATCAGAGGAAAGCTCTGATTCCTCCAACCACTCGCTACTCATAACTGAGATAAGCTCTCTTAATTGATATTCACTTGGTAAATAAATGCTAAACTGGCCATTTTGGGATTTGTCAATAGAATGGTAGTTTGAAATGTTTCCAAAATCAGCAAAAAGATCGGATTCTATATCCAGCATGAAGTCCGGTGGTGGAATTTCTTCCTCTTGTGGCTCAGAACATGGGATAGCTAAAGTAGATGAAGAATTTGGCAGAGTGTCTACTTCGGCTTCGTAGGTTTCATCATGAAGGGTATTATCCATCTTAGCTTCTAGGATTCTATCTAGGATCACTCTAGCTTCATCAGTAGGGATGCGAAAGAAAGAACCTCTAGACATTGTGTGTAGCATTTGTTTGTGATTTTTCTGAAGACCTCGAAAAAAGTGAAATAAAAGAACAGGGTCTTCAAGATTAAGGTTTGGACCAGATTCTAAAAGATCAGAAAAATGTTTCCAGGATTTTCCCAAAGTTTCATTATCTTTTTGTTTAAAAGATAGGACTTCGAGTCTAAGGTCGCCGATACGGTCAAGGGAATAGAAATCTAGACAAAAGTTGGCTCGTAAAACTCCCCATTCACCTCGTTGTTGACTTACCTTCTGACTGTACCATTGTCTAGCTTCTCCCCTTAAGGAAAAAGGAAAAAGCTTCCAACGTAATGTTTTATCAGAAATGCCTTCAATGCGAAGACAATCACATGTTTGCTCAAAATCTCTAATATGAAGGTAAGGGTTTTCGTCTTCCTTTCCCGAAAAAGATAGGTTTTGAATCATAGCAATCAACCTAGAACCTAACTTATACTGGGATGTTTGGATAGGCTGTGATGATTCCCATGGTAAAAGGTCAGTTACTGAAGGGATTGCAGATTCATGGATCGATTTAGAATTTTCGTTTTCCATAAGGTAAGAGTAAAGAAAATAAATACAGAATATAAAAGATAAGAAAAGATAAAAGTATAGATACAAGCTAGTAGTAAGACTCAAGGTTACCTTAGCAAACCGTCTTTCTCCCCGGCAACGGCACCAGAAATGCTTGTTGATATTTGGGAACGCAATAAGGAATTGATCCGCAAGCGCACGGATATCGGTGAGCACTTCACCCGGGAGGTTATCCAGAGTATCGTATTTATTTTTTTTACCACTAAGAGAAAGAGTGCATCTGACTAACCTGGTTTATTACTACTAACCCTTTAGGCAACAAAGAATGTTTCTCAATATGAGTGATAAATAGAGAAGACTACTGAAACGATCTAGATTTCCACGAAGGGAAATCCCCAGATTCGAATTGTAAAACGAATTAACGCGCGAAGGAGTCAATTCGAATTACCGGAATTTCAGCTGTTATACAAGTCATACTCGAACAAAAGAGAGTACAAGAGGGGTTTACTCATTATTACCTCGCCACTTGGTTGAATCACACTCACACACACAACATGCGGAAGAGCATCGGGTAGATAGCGAAGGCGCGAACTCTGGATCCTCCAAACTTGAGCGTAGGATGAGACAGCTACTCCTCCAAACTTGTACTCAGGCTCAAAACCTGCTGCCAAAGTATCAGTACGATTTGTACTGGCCACTGGCTCCCACCCTATGCTTTTTGCGAAGCTTTGTGGTAGGTGGAATGCAAGGGGATGTATCAAGAGACCTAATATAAGGCTGTAGCTTCCTATGCGATTAAGTCATATTTTATAACAATAAATCAACTTTTATTCCAACTTCTTTCACACATTCTCCCATCCCACCACACACATCTCGCCACACTCTCACTCTCTAGGCGGCAAGGATGACTCCCGCTCGTGCCTTGCCTCAGCGGCCATTGCCGGATCCAACACAAACCCAGGGGAAGGTAGAAAGGACTCCTCTCTCTAGTCAAGTGAAGCTGTACTTAGGAAAGGTCCATAGCCACGAACGGCATATGTATCGATCGATCAACCAGAAACTATGCAGAGGTTTGCACCATCCACAAGATCACCATCATCGACGCTGTACATCGTCTAGGCTGATTCCAGGCTGCCTTCCAACTAACACGATCCCACCCTACCACTCAGAACTGGGGCCATACTGGAGTACCACCGGCATGCTGAGACTGTGAGACGTAGTACCGGGCCCCTAGGGTCACTACGCTGTCTTAGGAGGGTGTGGGTCCCATGCCCGTACCTCCCGACACTATCCGCTAACAACCTAGTAGTAGTGGCATCACCCTAGATGGTCGTACATCCGTCCCCCTCCCATGAAGGCGAGTGAGGGTGCAAGGCTTCCTAAGACCCGGTCCACAGAACATATCAGTCCTTAAGTGACCAAGCAAGACATCTTCACATGGGGTCGGCCGATGCCCCGCTCAACGGGACATCCAGTCACCCCGTGCTAAACAGCACCTCCCATCCCGACGCTTCATCCCACGAAGACACTCCACTCCGGGACCTCTCCTTGTCACATGAGCCCGCCATAGGCATCTCTCTTGGGGAACGCCCAGGTAGCATTCCTCAGCAAGACTCGTCCCAAGACTCGTCGTACATTCTTGCTCGGTCGACTCGACCCTCACCACTCACCCAAAACGCACGCCAAGATCTCCCTGAATCTGCCATTAAGTCTACGGCATCACATGCCTTAACCCAACCATCAACTTCCCACCAAGCATCACATCACAGATATAATGCAGAGTAGAGTACCAAAAGTAAGTTGCGAGCTTCTATCCTAACTGCGGGTAAGCAAGGAAGTAGGTTGCGACAAGATAATGGCTCACAAGCATTTCTACCATGCATCCTACCTCAGATTATTGCATAAAAGTAAAGCGCTAGCTTCTACACTCATGGCATGACTAATAGGATTCTACGAGGTTGGGTGGGACGTGGCACCTGGCATGTCGTCCTCGAGCTCCTCAGTGTAGTCGGGGTCATACTCCTCAGTCGCTGGCTCCTCCGGGTTTGTCAAACGAGACATAGACGCGATAAGCGACTCCTATAGATATCACAAAAATCAAATAGAAGAATCGAAAGAACCAAATGCACTCATAATTAAGCCTAAGACGTAGAGCTTGTTTTTAGAAGAATTTGGACACTTGGTTTATATTTTTTGGAAATCATTTGGGGGTTTAAATAATTTATGCAAGTTTTAGTTTTGGAAAAGAAAAGGAAAAAGAATCAGGGAGCTGGTTCTGTGACTTGGGCCTCATTCGGCCCAACTCAGCGGCCAGGGGGAGTAGAGCGCAGGCTTGCTCTTGGCGCGTTCGGCCCAGGACGGCCTGGCGGCTGCCTGCTTGCTGTGGGCTGGCGCTTCTGGGCCTCGGCCTTGGCTGGCTCGGCCCAGCGGCCAGGGAGCGGGGCGCGGGTGTTGGTGCACCGCTGGCCGGGGCTCCGGTGGGTGGACGGCCTGGTTCTCTCACCTTCCCCCTTCTCCCTTCGGTTCACGGTGCGCAGAGTGCACCCAGGGGCTCTTCCCCCCCTCTCTTCTCCCCAGCTTTGCTTTCCCACGGCGCCGATGGACAGCGCCGCGCTCCGGCAGCGTCCTGATGCTTTTCCCCCTTGCTCTCCCACTCAAAGCAGCGCCGCCTGTCCGCTCCCTACGGCGCGACTCGCATGGTGTTTCTCTCCCCGACCTTGCAGCCAACGGCGGATTGGGGCGCTTAGCGTTGCGGCGGAGGCCGGCTATGGCGGATGCACGGCCGCGCCTCGCCCTTAACGGCCCCATGGCTTCCTCTTGCTAGAAGCATGCGCACGGTGTGTTCTGCGGCGTGGCGAGCTCGGTTGTCGGGTCCCGGGGTCTCCTAGTAACGCTTCTAGGCCAGAGCAGGGTGTGTGCCGTGGTGTTCGTGCGCACGGCGCCTGCGGCCACGAGCATGTCTGCTCGGGCACGCGTGACGCGCCAGGCTGCGCGCACGGGCGGCGTCGCGCTTCGGCGAGCGCAAGGCGGGTGCGAAAGGTGCTCAAGGTGGCGATTTGGGCACTCTCCAAGCGGGTTCGTGCCGTGGCCAGGGTGCGGGCAGGGCGCGCCCATGGCGGTAGCGAGCGGTGCTTCGGCTCTGGGCTCGTGGTGACCCCGCATGGCCGGGACTTGTTCCACGGGCCTGGGTGTGTGCTGCGTGCACGCGTGCGTGTGCAGGTGCGCGACGGACGCGAGAGGGGGGGGTAAAAGCCAGCGCCTTGGGTGCGTATGCGCGGCGGCCATGGCGCGAGTGCTCGGTGGCGAACGCTAACCGATGTCGCGGCTTACCGGCAGTGGTGGGGGCGAAGGAGGGTGGTGGAGCGGTGTGTTGGGGCCGTGCTGGGGTGGGTTCGCAGTGCCGTGGAACTCGTCGCGAGGTAGGGGAAGAAGGCGGGGGCGTGGTCTCCTCTGCTCCGGCGCCCGAGCGACTCCGGCGCGCGGTACGCCTCTCCTCCCTGCTCCTCTCCTCTCTAGATGTGTGCCTAGGGGTGGCTGTACCGCAGCGCGGCGGCGGGGTTGTTGGGATTGCGCTAGGGCTCGGGGAGTCGGCTTATATAGCCAATCTCGCCCATGGCATTGCGGTGGACGGCAGAAGTGCGATCGGGACACGCGTAGGGCGTAGGCGCTCCCTAGGCTAGGGTTCTGGGGCCGTGGGGTGGTTGCGAGCGTGCTGGCGCCTCCCAATTCCGCGCTTGTCTGGTTAAAATGGGGCGCGGTGGCGTCACCACGGCAGAGCGTGTCGGGAGAAAGCAGAGGAGGGAGGGAGAGAAAGGTGGGGGATGACAGGCGGCGGCCCCCGCCTGTCAGCCGCGCGGGGTGGAAGTGCTGGGCGCGGCCACGCTGCGCTGCACGCTGAGCTGGGCGAGCGCTGGGCCGCGGCGTACGCGAGTGCGGGTGGAGTGCTGCATGCTGGGCCACGCGTGAGTCTTGGGCCGCTTGGTGGAGTGCAGGCGCGGTTGGGGAAAAAGGGCAGCGGGCTGGGCCGCGCG